>NW_018745128.1:0-82628 GCF_001683475.1 Chenopodium quinoa
CGGAACCATGGTGAAGAAAGAGGTCAGGCGGCAGCCGCCGAAGTCAAAAAATTACTTGATGCAGGGTTCATTCGGCAATGTTACTTCCCAGATTGGGTTGCAAATGTGGTGCTTGTTAAAAAGCCGAATGGCACCTGGCGAATGTGTGTAGACTACACAGACTTGAACAAGGCGTGCCCAAAGACAGTTACCCTCTGCCTAAAATTGATAACCTGGTCGACTCAACAGCCGGCCATGCCTGATGAGTTTTATGGACGCCTATTCTGGTTTTCATCAAATTCCTTTATGGAAGAAAGATCAGGAGAAGACGGCCTTCGTCACTGATCAGGGATTATACTGTTACACACGGTCATGCCGTTTGGTCTTAAGAATGCCCCGGCTACCTTCCAACGAATGATAAACACAGTGTTCTTTGATCAGATTGGGAGAAAACGTCGAGGCATACATTGATGATATGATTGTCAAGACTAAACTTCAGAAAGATCATCTGACGGACCTCCGAGAAACTTTCGCCACACTCAGGCGGCACCATGTCATGCTCAATCCCAAGAAATGTGTATTTGGAGTTGAGTCTGGGAAAATTTCTCGGATTCCTTATCAACCAGAGAGGAATAGAGGCGAACCCTGAGAAGGTACAGGCGGTCATTGACATGGCAGTCGCCCGTACCGTCCGAGAGGTTCAGAAGTTAACAGGTTGTCTGGCGGCCTTGGGAAGATTCCTAAGTCGATCAGGCGACAAATGCCTATACTTTTTCCAGGCAATTAAGAAAAAGGCAAGGTTTGAAATGGGGGCCGGATGCTGAGGCCGCCTTCCAGAAATTAAAGGTTCACTTGCATTCCTTGCCGAGGCTGGTCAGCCCTTTGCCCAAAGAAAATCTCTACATGTACCTGGCCGTCTCTGATCATGCGTTAAGCGCGGTGCTCCTTGCTGAAAGGGACGGCTGTCAACTCCGGTCTACTTTGTCAGTCACGTACTGAAAAATGCCGAGTTGAGGTATCCCCTAGTGGAGAAATTTGGTCTTGCACTCTTCATGGCTATTAAAAAATTGAAGCCCTACTTTCTGGCACATGCAGTCGTCGTGTATACCGACCAACCGATCAAGCGGCCCTTACCACCATGGAGTCCTCCGGACGAATGATCAAATGGGCCATAGAAATGCAGAGTCTCGAAGTTACTTTCGAGCCTAGAAAAGCAGTGAAGGGGCAAGCCTTTGCTGACTTTATTGTAGAGATGACTCGTCCTCCTGACTCTCAAGTTCCAGACCAAGTCTGGAAGGTATATGTGGACGGAAGCTCTACTTCAAACGGTTGTGGAGCAGGCGTCGTATGTCAATCTCCAGAGGGCGACAGGTTCGAGTATGCTCTACGCTTCAGTTTTCCAGGCTTCAAACAATGAGGCAGAATATGAAGCTTTACTAGCCGGGATCCGCATGTGTAAGGCGGCAGGGGCAAGGAAAATAGACGCCTGTTCTGATTCACAACTGATAGTGAGTCAGTACAATGGCGAATACGAAGCAACACATCCGGCCATGATCAAGTATTTACAGGCGGTCCGACAAGCAGTCGGCTCCCTTGAGGATTTCCATCTGATCCAAGTGCCGAGATCAGAAAACAACCAGGCAGATGCACTTTCGAAATTAGCATCATCCGCCTCCTCCGATACTCCTCGAACTGTGTTTTGGGAAGTAATGGAGAAGAGAAGCATCGAGGAAAATCCTATTGGAATTCTAGACAGAAGCTCAACCTGGATGGATTCAATCAGGGCATATCTGACAAACGGTAAACTGCCGGATGATCCTCGACAGGCGGCAGCACTGAAAAAACGAGCCTCCTGTTTTGAAATGATACAGGGAGAACTTCACAAGAGGGGGCACCTTCAACCCTTCTTAAAGTGTGTTACTCCTGAAAAGGGACGAGAGATACTAGATGATCTTCACTCTGGTTTCTGTGCTTCCCATATAGGTGGTAGGATGCTTGCTCAAAGGGCAAGGCGGCAGGGCTACTTTTGGCCTACTTTGGAAGCAGATGCAATGGAGATGGTGAAAAAAAGTGACAAGTGCCAAAGGTTTGGCAAATTAATTCACCGTCCGGCTACTGACCTCACTACCATTCACAGCCCACTACCGTTTGCTAAGTGGGGATGGACATTCTGGGTCCATATACGCCTGCTACAGGCGGCAGAAGGTATATACTTGTTGCCGTTGACTACTTCACTAAATGGGTAGAGGCGGAGGCTGTAAAGGGAATCAAGACGAAAGATGTAATTTCATTCATTTGGAAAAACGTCATCACTCGGTTCGGGGTTCCCATGTCTATGGTTTTTGATAATGGTCCCCAATTTGAGACGCCTGTTCTCAAAAGCTGGTTGGGAGACCAAGGAATTGCACATTACTTTGCATCTGTCGGCCGTCCACAAGCAAACGGCCAGGTAGAAGCCTTTAATAAAATCATCTCAGACGGTCTCAAGAAAAAGATTGAACGAGCAGGCGGCCTATGGGCAGATGAACTACCACATGTTCTTTGGGCCATTAGGACGACTGAAAAAGGGGCGACTGGAGAAACTCCCTTCCTCCTAACTTATGGTGCAGAAGCTGTTCTTCCAATAGAACACTACGAGCCGACTCTTCGAGTAATGCTATATGACGAAGAGGCAAACTGGGAAGCTATGCGCCTGGCATTAGACTCACTTCCTGAAAAGAGGGGCAATGCTGTTTTGCGCCATGAGATCTATCGCCTGAGAATGACTAGATCATACAACAAAAAAGTACACAGGCGTCCACTCAAAGTAGGGGACTTTGTACTTAGAAAAATGGAAGCAGTTGGTAGGGCTAATGAGTCTGGCAAACTAACTCCCAACTGGGAAGGACCCTACCGAATCTATGCGGAAGTCAGGGACGGTACCTACCGTCTGGAAACACCAGGCGGACAACCGTTCACTCTTTATCTTTAGAGGGGCATGCCGTCTGTTCCTTTACAGTCGGCTACTCTCCATCGAGTATTTTACTCACAATACTTAGCTAAAAAGATTAGGGCCTGGCCGATCCTGTAACTAACAGGCGGCTACCCTTCTTTTACTTAGCACCTACGTTCACCAAGAACTTACCAAGGCCACCGGCCGAATGATCAGACCAGGCGCCAAGCCACCTGATCAAAACTACAAAACTAATTCGACCTGTCCCAACATCATAGCAGGCGTCCGACGGCATCCCTCCGGATGAAATTCGTCGCAGAGAGCAGCTCCCTTTTGGGTGGAACATTGTTCTATAAACTAATTACACGGCACCTATACGACTGTCCCCAAGGGCAACCACGTAGCCGTTTTTGAGACAAAGATAACTCTATCACTAACCAAACCAATGGTAGCAGTAGACATCTGAGTCAGATAACCGCCTGTATTACTTGGGATAAATGCAGGGGGTACCTATTGAGTTAATAGCCAACAAACATTGGCGAATCAAGGGGTCTAGCCGGCCTACGCCGCCTGGTACCTCTACTTCTCAAACAAAAGTGACGGCGACTGAGTAACTCCAAAGTTAACTCATAGTCACTCCTTCAAATTTGGTATGGAATCCAAAAAGTTTGAGTCGTCCGCCTGTTTTAAACAAACAAGGGCACTCGAACCCCTATTCCTACTGGATAACCTATTGAGTTAATAGCCAACAGACATTGGTGAATCAAGGGGTCTAGCCGGCCTACGCCGCCTGATACCTCTACTACTCAATCAAGATTGTGACAAAGACTAAGTAACTCCTATGTTAACTTAATAGTCACTCAAACTTAGTATGGAGCCTAAAAGGTATGAGTCGTCCACTTGTTTTTAATAAACAAAGGCTCTCAACCAATACTCTTGCTAGGTTAACAAATAACAAATTAAAGGCCAACATTGGCAATAAAGGGAAACAACCGGTACCCGCCGCTTGTTTTCCTACTTAATTCCTTGGCTACTAGGTAATTCTATTTACTTGGTCAAATTGAATAAAGAGTTCGAATACCGATTGATTAAATGGCCGACTGATCATCTATCCTGGAAACAGACAACCAGTCGTCCAGGGGCATAGGCGGCATACTTACTATTTGTACCTGTCTTAACGTTCGGCCATACACAACAGTCGGTCTAGTGAGCAAATTTCAAATACTTAGACAAATTTGAACCAAAACAAAAAATTTGATTAAAATGAGCCGGCCATAAAAGACCAGCAGAATATTCAAAACCCCGGCCCCCTGGCTGGGTAATTACAAAGCAAACGGCACGCAGGCCGTGAAAAGAAAAAATACTTAAAGCTTAAGAAGGGGGCAGTTCAGTATCAGCAGCAGCCGCCTGGTCAGCACTCTTCTTGCTGGACTCGGCCTTAGCTGCACCATCTTTTGATGCCTTACCCCCAAGTGGCACAAGCGCCACAACCGGCTCTTCCTCCTCCAACGCACCGTCCAACGCCTCTTCTTCAGCAGCCGCCAGGATCTGTTGATTATATATTTCCGAACACTGGCGGTACGTTCTTTCCCATGAGGCAAAGTCGGCACTGGGGAACAGTCGTTCCCAGGTCATGCGTTGGATTTGGGCGGAGTCTTCCACCATCTCCCGGACGAGCTCTTGTTTCTCTTGCTCGGCCTTGTCCGAGAGCTCTTGGGTAAGACTCTTCTCCTGGTTCACCAGGCGTTCTTTTACGTTAGCCAAAGATTTCTCCATGGCTTCGTAAGAGTGCATTTTTTGGCGAAGGGGTTTCAGCTCGGCTTTAAGGTTGGTGACGGTCCCCTCCAGCTCGTCAACCTTCTTTTGGGCCGCCTCTAGCTGAGCCCGAACAGCGGCGGTCGCCTGCGCCTGATAATAAAGAAGATCAATGGTCAGTACTTCATTTTGGGCAATTTGAAACATTGCCTTATCACAGCTGGAGGCGGCCATAGCCTTTGCGGCCTTTACCTCTTTGTTTTTCCGATCAATCGGCTTGCGAAGGCTGTTGACTCGGAGCAGGGCCTAAGTACAAAGAAAAACAGGCGTCAGTTTCCAATCAAAAGAGTTAACAGGCGTCCTGGAACTCAAAAGCTCAAAAAGGTGCTAAGTATACCTCAGCTAGGACCCCTGAAATTCCATCGAGGTCAAGGGTGCCGGCACCCTTGACCGCCTCCCTGTCAGATGGAGGAACTACTTTAACCATAGACTTGGCTACCTCAACCAAGTCTAGTCCCTGGGGGCCGGCTGCATTAAGCGAAAGGAAAAAACAAGTTAGATCTAATCAAGAAGGAAGCAAGGGTGAGTTTTTACAGGCAAGTGTCCATACATCTAGGCGGCCCCGCCTGGGTTTTTGAAGAAGTGGCCGGCTGCTTCTCAGCCGCCACTGTTTTCCTGGAAGACCCAGGAGAGCTTGCAACAATCGTCCTCCGGGCCTTGGGGTCCGGCTGTTGCGAGGAAGAAGCCCTTGGAGTGCCAGACTGAAAACAAAAAGAGTTAGTATATGCATAAGACAACTAAAAGGAGAAGAGTTTTCAAAGCTTACCAAGGGTGCCTCCTTGCTGGGGGAGTCGGCATACGACTGCTTCATTAGCGAGACCCGCAGCATGGCCGCCGCAGTCTTAGATGCTGTTATTTTACTCATGGCGTCGGCTGAAAGAAATAAACAGCAAAGTTAGTAAAAATCCCAAGTAAACAAGGCGTGAAAAAACAGAGTATTCGTCAGGCCGGCTACCTCTAGAGCACCGACTGCTGAGGCCACAGGCGGCCAAGAAGTACTCGTCATAGAGCCACTTGAAGCTCGGGACGCAGTTTAGGGGTACTTGCTCTCGTACCCCTGAAGTAGAGTTCACCCTAGTCTCTACTTTGAAGAGTCCTTTGTCTAGGATCTCTTTTTTAGCCTTTGGGGGAACAGGCGGCATGCTGCGGCCGCCTGCGAGAAGAGGCGGATCCCTGTTCCACTTGTTAAAACGTTTGTTCAGCTCCGTGTCTGAACTCTCGATAATAAGGAAGGTGTTCCGCCAATCCTTCCATTTGTTTGCCTTACCTCTCGTCATGAGGTAACCCCTATGGCTTGTTAATTGATACCAGCCGGTACCTCCCGACTTAGGGGTTCGGCTGAGATAGTTCATGTGGGCGAAAGCCTCAAAACTTGGCTCCACCCCGTTCAGTTCGCACCCGGCCACATAGCCGAGTACGTTTACCCAAGAGTTGGGGGCTAACTGCCATAACCCCAGATCATACCCATCTAAAATCCGCTGAACAGCCGGATGTAATGGGAAGCGCAGTCCAGCTTTGATGGCCGCCACATAGCAGCCAAAGCAGCCGTCACCATAGCTGGTACCAGCCGGCCAGACGACAGTATCTTCTGGGTCCGGCACAAACAGTAAATACTCCGGGCCCATTTTGTGGTTAGCAATAAAGCTCGCCACGTTGTCTCGCATGGTTGCAATCCGGCCCCGGGGTACCCTGCAGTAGTAGGGGGCGTTTTCCTCTCTGTAGGAGGCGGACGGCTCTGCCCAATTATCCCCCTTCTCAACTGCATGGGAACGTCTCGCCTCTTGTAGGCGGCTATGTTTTTCTTCTGAGCCAGAAGAACTGTGGCCAGAAGAGCTGGATTCGGACTCGTCCCCTGACGAGTCCGAAGAGGACGACTCCTCCCCTCTCCTAGAGGGGCCCGCCTCCTCTCCCTTAGAAGGAGCAGAAGGAAAATTAGACATGTCCACGGTAAGATGGGAAGGGAACACCTTGGTCCCTCTCTCAGAACTGTCAGCTTGACAGTCGCCTCGTTCTACATCTGGCGCCTGGTCAGATGTTTCACTAAGGAGCACCCTTTGGGAGGAGCCGTCTGAGTTTGATATCATAGCAGTCTTTTTTGTTCTGGCCATCACGTTCTGCATAGACACAGATACAGTCGGACTTTGTATAAAGGGCAAAGATGGGTCCAGAAAAGGGCAGGCGGCACTCCTAATCCTAGATTCAGCCGTCCCCGGTGACCGGCTGATCACTAACTTAGGGCGTGTCGTGTGCTTCCATGGTGCCATTTCAAAAAATAAAAAGAAAATTAAGAGTAAGAGAACTGAGTTACCTGAACGAGTGACGGTTGATGAAGTCCTGAAAGTTCGGGTCAGTCGGCTTGTCAGAACAGGCGGTAGGCAGAAAAAGTCCGAAATGTCAGAGCAAGTTCAGGGGTCCGAATGTTCTCGCAAAAATTCTCAAATGTGAAAATGACCGAAGTCAGCACTTCCTTTTATAGGCAAAGTGAGAAGGCGAAGGGTCGCTTCCAAATTCAAAATTTGGGCGGGAAAATCTCTCGGCCGTCTGCAAGGTGACACCTGTAACAGGCCGTCACCTGTCACCGTGCGACACCTGTCACAGGCGACACGTGACCAGTCGCGTGCCACCTGTGAGGGGCAAATGATTAGGGGATTTTTATCCACCAATCACCGTCTGACAAGTGGACCAACCAGGTTCCGCCACGTGTTCTTCACGAAGGCCAACAGGAACCTGCCACGTGTCAATCACAGATACGTCCTCCACGGACCACTTAAGACACGCCACGTGTCCACCCATGCCAAATGGGACAACCGGCCATCAAGGCCCAATTCAGTCTAGAGGCCCGATCAGCCCTAGGTTTACCTTAAACCTAGAGAGTTGCACGCTTCCCAAGGCTATAAATACTCGATTAATCCTTATTAATCACAGAACCGAATAATTAAGAGATCAAGCAGAGAAGAACAGAGTTATTAACAACCGGCTAATCTCGCTAACAACGCAGATTACCAACACTAAGCACTCTCACCTAGAGAGATCTCATTACTTTAATTTCTGTATTGATTACTCCTTAATCGGGTACTAACTTGACCGTTGGAGGCGGAGCTCTCAGGAGTCTCCGTTATTTTGCAGGTACAGGCGTCCGGTTCCAGTCTCGGAATTGTAACTCTCCCGCAGGACATCAGAAAACCCCGAAACATGTTTGACTTTCATTTGATTCAATTAGCTTTGTAGAATGCATTAGACTTTCATTTGATTCAATTAGCTTTGTTTGAATGTGTTTGACTTTCATTTAATTCAATTTTTATAGATTGCATTTGACTTTCATTTGATTCAATTAGCTTTGTTGAATGCTTTTGACTTTCATTTGATTCAAAAAGCTTTGTTTCTATGTGTTTCACTTTCATTTGATTCAATTAGCTTTGTAGAATGCATTTGACTTTCATTTAATTCAATTAGCTTTGTTGAATGTATTTGACTTTCATATCATTCGAAAAACTTTGGTTGAATGTGTTTGAATTCATTTGAGTCAATTAGCGTTGTAGATTGCATTAGACTTTCATTTGATTCAAAACGCTATGTTTGAATATGTTTGACTTTCATTTGATTCAATTAGCCTTTTAGAATGCATTTGAATTTCATTTGATTCAATTAGCTTTGTTGAATGCATTTGACTTTCATTTGATTAAAAAAGCTTTGTTTGAATGTGTTTGACTTTCATTTGATTCAATTAGCTTTGTAGAATGCATTTGACTTTCATTTGATTCAATTAGCTTAGTTGCATGCATTTGACTTTCATTTGTTTCAAAAAACTTTATGTGAATGTGTTTGACTTTCATTTGATTTAATTAGCTTTGTAGAATGCATTAGACTTTCATTTGATTCTATTACCTTTGTTTGAATGTGTTTGACTTTCATTTGATTCAATTAGCTTTGTAGAATGCATTTGACTTTTATTTGATTCAATTAGCTTTGTTGAATGCATTAGACTTTCATTTGTTTTAAAAAGCTATTTTTGAATGTGTTTGACTTTCATTTGATTCAATTAGCTTTGTAGAATGCATTTGACTTTTATTTGATTCAATTAGCTTCGTTGAATGCATTTGACTTTCATTTGATTCAAAAAGCTTTGTTTGAATGTGTTTGACTTTCATTTGATTCAATTAGCTTTGTAGAATGCATTTGACTTTCATTTAATTCAATTAGCTTTGTTGAATGTATTTGAATTTCATATCATTCGAAAAACTTTGGTTGAATGTGTTTGAATTCATTTGATTCAATTAGCCTTGTAGATTGCATTTGACTTTCATTTGATTCAATTAGCTTTGTTGAAAGCATTTGACTTTCACTTGATTCAAAAAGCTGTGTTTGAATGTGTTTGACTTTCATTTGATTCAATTAGCTTTGTAAAATGTGTTTGACTTTCATTTGATTCAATTAGCTTATTTGAATGCATTTGACTTTCATTTGATTCAAAAAGCTATGTTTGAATGTGTTTGACTTTCATTTGATTCATTTAGCCTTTTAGAATGCATTTGAATTTCATTTGATTCAATTAGCTTTGTTGAATGCATTTGACTTTCATTTGATCAAAAAAGCTTTGTTTGAATGTGTTTGACTTTCATTTGATTCAATTAGCTTTGTAGAATGCATTTGACTTTCCTTTGATTCAATTAGTTTTGTTGCATGCATTTGACTTTTATTTGTTTCAAAAAACTTTGTTTGAATGTGTTTGACTTTCATTTGATTCAATTAGCTTTGTAGAATGCATTAGATTTTCATTTGATTCAATTAGCTTTGTTTGAGTGTGTCTGACTTTCATTTAATTCAATTTTTGTAGATTGCATTTGACTTTCATTTGATTCAATTAGCTTTGTTGAATGCTTTTGACTTTCATTTGATTCAAAAAGCTTTGTTTGAATGTGTTTCACTTTCATTTGATTCAATTAACTTTGTAGAATGCATTTTACTTTTATTTGATTCAATTAGCTTTGTTGAATGCATTTGACTTTCATTTGTTTCAAAAAGCTTTTTTTGAATGTGTTTGACTTTCATTTGATTTAATTAGCTTTGTAGAATCCATTTGACTTTTATTTGATTCAATTTGCTTCGTTGAATGCATTTGACTTTCATTTGCTTCAAAAAGCTTTTTTTGAATGTGTTTGATTTTCATTTGATTTAATTAGCTTTGTAGAATGCATTTGACTTTTATTTGATTCAATTAGCTTCGTTGAATGCATTTGACTTTCATTTGATTCAAAAAGCTTTGTTTGAATATGTTTGACTTTCATTTGATTCAGTTAGCTTTGTTTGATCGTGTTTAACTTTCTTTTAATTCAATTCGCTTTGTAGAATGCATTTGACTTTCATTTGATTCAATTAGCTTTGTTGAATGAATTTGACTTTCACTTGATTCAAAAACTTTGATTGAATGTGTTTGACTTTCATTTGATTAACTTAGCTTTGTAGAATGCATTTGACTTTTATTTGATTCAATTAGCTTTGTAGAATGCATTTAACTTTCATGTGTATCAAAAAGCTTTGTTTGAATGTGTTGACTTTCATCTGATTCATTTAGCTTTGTAGAATGCATTAGACTTTCGTTTGATTCAAGTAGCTTTGTTTGAATGTGTTTGACTTTCATTTGATTCAATTTTTGTATATTTCATTTGACTTTCATTTGATTCAATTAGCTTTTTTGAATGTATTTGACTTTCATTTGATTTTAAAAGCTTTGTTTGAATGTGTTTGACTTTCATTAGGTTCAATTAGCTTTGTTTAATCGTGTTAAACTTTCTTTTGATTCAATTAGCTTTGAATAATGCATTTGACTTTCATTTGATTCAATTAGCTTTGTTGAATGAATTTAACTTTCATTTGATTCAAAAAGCTTTGATTGAATGTGTTTCACTTTCATTTGATTCAATTAGCTTTGTAGAATGCATTTGACTTTCATTTGATTCAATTAGCTTTGTTGCAAGCATTTGACTTTCATTTGTTTCAAAAAACTTTGTGTGAATGTGTTTGACTTTCATTTGATTCAATTAGCTTTGTAGAATGCATTAGACTTTCATTTGATTAAAAAAGCTTTGTTTGAATGTGTTTGACATTCATTTGATTCAATTAGCCTTTTAGAATGCATTTGAATTTCATTTAATTCAATTAGCTTTGTTGCATGCATTTGACATTTCTTTGTTTCAAAAAACTTTGTTTGAATGTGTTTGACTTTCATTTGATTCAATTAGCTTTGTAGAATGCATTAGACTTTCATTTGATTCAATTAGCTTTGTTTGAATGTGTTTGACTTTCATTTAATTCAATTTTTGTAGATTGCACTTGACTTTCATTTGATTCAATTAGCTTTGTTGAGTGCTTTTGACTTTCATTTGATTCAAAAAGCTTTGTTTCTATGTGTTTCACTTTCATTTGATTCAATTACCTTTGTAGAATGCATTTGACTTTAATTTAATTCAGTTAGCTTTGTTGAATGTATTCTACTTTCATATCATTCGAAAAACTTTGGTTGAATGTGTTTGAATTCATTTGATTCAATTGGCCTTGTAGATTGCATTTGACTTTCATTTGATTCAATTAGCTTTGTTGAAAGCATTTGACTTTCATTTGATTCAAAAAGCTTTCTTTGAATGTGTTTGACTCTCATTTGATTCAATTAGCTTTTTAGAATGCATTTAACTTTCATTTGATTCAAAAAGCTTTGTTTGAATGTGTTTGACTTTCATTTGATTCAATTAGCTTTGTAGAATGCATTTGACTTTCATTTAATTCAATTAGCTTTGTTGAATGTATTTGAATTTCATATCATTCGAAAAACTTTGGTTGAATGTGTTTGAATTCATTTGATTCAATTAGCCTTGTAGATTGCATTTGACTTTCATTTGATTCAATTAGCTTTGTTGAAAGCATTTGACTTTCATTTGATTCAAAAAGCTGTGTTTGAATGTGTTTGACTTTCATTTGATTCAATTAGCTTTGTAAAATGTGTTTGACTTTCATTTGATTCAATTAGCTTATTTGAATGCATTTGACTTTCATTTGATTCAAAAAGCTATGTTTGAATATGTTTGACTTTCATTTGATTCATTTAGCCTTTTAGAATGCATTTGAATTTCATTTGATTCAATTAGCTTTGTTGAATGCATTTGACTTTCATTTGATCAAAAAAGCTTTGTTTGAATGTGTTTGACTTTCATTTGATTCAATTAGCTTTGTAGAATGCATTTGACTTTCATTTGATTCAATTAGTTTTGTTGCATGCATTTGACTTTTATTTGTTTCAAAAAGCTTTTTTTGAATGTGTTTGACTTTCATTTGATTTAATTAGCTTTGTAGAATCCATTTGACTTTTATTTGATTCAATTTGCTTCGTTGAATGCATTTGACTTTAATTTGCTTCAAAAAGCTTTTCTTGAATGTGTTTGATTTTCATTTGATTCAATTAGCTTTGTAGAATGCATTTGACTTTTATTTGATTCAATTAGCTTCGTTGAATGCATTTGACTTTCATTTGATTCAAAAAGCTTTGTTTGAATATGTTTGACTTTCATTTGATTCAGTTAGCTTTGTTTGATCGTGTTTAACTTTCTTATGATTCAATTCGCTTTGTAGAATGCGTTTGACTTTCATTTGATTCAATTAGCTTTGTTAAATGAGTTTGACTTTCACTTGATTCAAAAACTTTGATTGAATGTGTTTGACTTTCATTTGATTCACTTAGCTTTGTAGAATGCATTTGACTTTTATTTGATTCAATTAGCTTTGTAGAATGCATTTAACTTTCATGTGTATCAAAAAGCTTTGTTTGAATGTGTTGACTTTCATCTGATTCATTTAGCTTTGTAGAATGCATTAGACTTTCGTTCGATTCAAGTAGCTTTGTTTGAATGTGTTTGACTTTCATTTGATTCAATTTTTGTATATTTCATTTGACTTTCATTTGATTCAATTAGCTTTTTTGAATGCATTTGACTTTCATTTGATTTTAAAAGCTTTGTTTGAATGTGTTTGACTTTCATTAGGTTCAATTAGCTTTGTTTGATCGTGTTAAATTTTCTTTTGATTCAATTAGCTTTGAATAATGCATTTGACTTTCATTTGATTCAATTAGCTTTGTTGAATGAATTTAACTTTCATTTGATTCAAAAAGCTTTGATTGAATGTGTTTCACTTTCATTTGATTCAATTAGCTTTGTAGAATGCATTTGACTTTCATTTGATTCAATTAGCTTTGTTGCATGCATTTGACTTTCATTTGTTTCAAAAAACTTTGTGTGAATGTGTTTGACTTTCATTTGATTCAATTAGCTTTGTAGAATGCATTAGACTTTCATTTGATTCTATTACCTTTGTTTGAATGTGTTTGACTTTCATTTGATTCAATTAGCTTTGTAGAATGCATTAGACTTTCATTTGATTCTATTACCTTTGTTTGAATGTGTTTGACTTTCATTTGATTCAATTAGCTTTGTTGAATGCATTAGAATTTCATATCATTCAAAAAACTTTGGTTGAATGTGTTTGAATTCATTTGATTCAATTAGCCTTGTAGATGGAATTTGACTTTCATTTGATTCAATTAGGTTTGTTGAAAGCATTTAACTTTCATTTGATTCAAAAAGCTATGTTTGAATGTGTTTGACTTTCATTTGATTCAATTAGCTTTGTAGAATGTGTTTGACTTTCATTTGATTCAATTAGCTTATTTGAATGCATTTGACTTTCATTTGATTCAAAAAGCTATGTTTGAATATGTTTGACTTTCATTTGGTTCAATTAGCCTTTTAGAATGCATTTCAATTTCATTTGATTCAATTATCTTTGTTGAATGCATTTGCTTTTCATTTGATTAAAAAAGCTTTGTTTGAATGTGTTTGACTTTCATTTGATTCAATTAGCTTTGTAGAATACATTAGACTTTCATTTGATTCTATTACCTTTGTTTGAATGTGTTTGATTTTCATTTGATTCAATTAGCTTTGTAGAATGCATTTGACTTTTATTTGATTCAATTAGCTTTGTTGAATGCATTAGAATTTCATATCATTCGAAAAACTTTGGTTCAATGTATTTGAATGCATTTGACTTTCATTTGATTCAAAAAGCTATGTTTGAATATGTTTGACTTTCATTAGATTCAAAAAGCTTTCTTTGAATATGTTTGACTTTCATTTGATTAAGTTAGCTTTGTTTGATCGTGTTTAACTTTCTTTTGATTCAATTCAATTTGTAGAATGCATTTAACTTTCAGTTGATTCAATTAGCTTTGTTGAATGTATTTGACTTTCACTTGATTCAAAAAACTTTGATTGAATGTGTTTGACTTTCATTTGATTCACTTAGCTTTGTAGAATGCATTTGACTTTTATTTGATTCAATTAGCTTTGTAGATGCATTTAACTTTCATTTGTATCAAAAAGCTTTGTTCGAATGTGTTTGACTTTCATCTGATTCAATTAGCTTCGTAGAATGCATTAGACTTTCGTTTGATTCAATTAGCTTTGTTTGAATGTGTTTGACTTTCATTTGATTCAATTTTTGTAGATTTCATTTTACTTTCATTTGATTCAATTAGCTTTTTTGAATGCATTTGACTTTCATTTGATTCAAAAAGCTTTGTTTGAATGGGTTTGACTTTCATTTGATTCAATTAGCTTTGTAGAATGTGTTTGACTTTCATTTGATTCAAATAGCTTTGTTGAATGTATTTGACTTTCACTTGATTCAAAAAACTTTGATTGAATGTGTTTGACTTTCATTTGATTCACTTAGCTTTATAGAATGCATTTGACTTTTATTTGATTCAAATAGCTTTGTAGAATGCATTTAACTTTCTTTTGTATCAAAAAGCTTTGTTCGAATGTGTTTGACTTTCATCTGATTCAATTAGCTTCGTAGAATGCATTAGACTTTCGTTTGATTCAATTAGCTTTGTTTGAATGTGTTTGACTTTCATTTGATTCAATTTTTGTAGATTTCATTTTACTTTCATTTCATTCAATTAGCTTTTTTAAATGTATTTGACTTTCATTTGATTCAAAAAGCTTTGTTTGAATGTGTTTGACTTTCATTTGATTCAATTAGCTTTGTAGAATGCATTAGACTTTCATTTGATTCAATTAGCTTTGTTGAATGCATTTGACTTTCATTTGTATCAAAAAGCTTTGTTTGAATGTGTTTTACTTTCATCTGATTCAATTAGCTTCGTAGAATGCATTAGACTTTTATTTGATTCAATTAGCTTTGTTTGAATGAGTTTGACTTTCAGTTGATTCAGTTAGCTTTGTTTGATCGTGTTTAACTTTCTTTTGATTCAATTCGCTTTGTATAATGCATTTGACTTTCATTTGATTCAATTAGCTTTGTTGAATGTATTTGACTTTCACTTGATTCAAAAAACTTTGATTGAATGTGTTTGACTTTCATTTGATTCACTTAGCTTTGTAGAATGAATTTGACTTTTATTTGATTCAATTAGCTTTGTAGAATGCATTTAACTTTCATTTGTATCAAAAAGCTTTGTTTGAATGTGTTTGACTTTCATCTGATTCAATTAGCTTCGTAGAATGCATTAGACTTTCGTTTGATTCAATTAGCTTTGTTTGAATGTGTTTGACTTTCATTTGATTCAATTTTTGTAGATTTCATTTGACTTTCATTTGTTTCAATTAGCTTTTTTGAATGCATTTGACTTTCATTTGATTCAAAAAGCTTTGTTTGAATGTCTTTGACTTTCATTTGATTCAGTTAGCTTTGTTTGATCATGTTAAATTTTCTTTTGATTCAATTAGCTTTGAATAATGCATTTGACTTTCATTTGATTCAATTAGCTTTGTTGAATGAATTTGACTTTCATTTGATTCAAAAAGCTTAAATTGAATGTGTTTCACTTTCATTTGATTCAATTACCTTTGTAGAATGCATTTGAGTTTTATTTGATTCAATTAGCTTTGTTAAAAGCATTTGACTTTCATTTGATTTAAAAAGCTTTCTTTGAATGTGTTTGACTCTCATTTGTTCAATTAGGTTTTTAGAATGCATTTAACTGTCATTTAGTTCAAAAAGCTTTATTTGAATATGTTTGACTCTCATTTGATTTAATTAGCTTTGTAGAATGCATTTGACTTTCATTTAATTCAATTAGCTTTGTTGAATGTATTTGACTTTCATATCATTCGAAAAATTTTGGTTGAATGTGTTTGAATTTATTTGATTCGATTAGCCTTGTAGATTGCATTTGACTTTCATTTGATTCAATTAGCTTTCATTTGATTCAGTTAGCTTTGTTTGATCATGTTAAATTTTCTTTTGATTCAATTAGCTTTGAATAATGCATTTGACTTTCATTTGATTCAATTAGCTTTGTTGAATGAATTTGACTTTCATTTGATTCAAAAAGCTTAAATTGAATGTGTTTCACTTTCATTTGATTCAATTACCTTTGTAGAATGCATTTGAGTTTTATTTGATTCAATTAGCTTTGTAAAAAGCATTTGAATTTCATTTGATTCAAAAAGCTTTCTTTGAATGTGTTTGACTCTCATTTGTTCAATTAGCTTTTTAGAATGCATTTAACTTTCATTTGATTAAAAAAGCTTGGTTTGAATGTGTTTGACTTTCATTTGATTCAATTAGCTTTGTAGAATGCATTTGACTTTCATTTAATTCAATTAGCTTTGTTGAATGTATTTGACTTTCATATCATTCGAAAAACTTTGGTTGAATGTGTTTGAATTCATTTGATTTAATTAGCCTTGTAGATTGCTTTGACTTTCATTTGATTCACTTAGCTTTGTTGAAAGCATTTGACTTTCTTTTGATTCAAAAAGCTATGTTTGAATGTGTTTGACTATCATTTGTTTCAATTAGCTTTGTAGAACGTGTTTGACTTTCATTTGATTGAATTAGCCTATTTGAATGCATTTGACTTTCATTTGATTCAAAAAGGTATGTTTGAATGTGTTTGAGTTTCATTTGATTCAATTAGCCTTTTAGAATGCATTTGATTCAATTAGTTTTGTTGAATGCATTTGACTTTCATTTTATTCAAAAAGCTTTGTTTGAATGTGTTTCACTTTCATTTGATTCAATTAGTTTTGTTTGATCGTGTTAAATTTTCTTTTAATTCAATTAGCTTTGAATAATGCATTTGACTTTCATTTGATTCAATTAGCTTTGTTGAATGAATTTGACTTTCATTTGATTCAAAAAGCTTTGATTGAATGTGTTTCACTTTCGTTTGATTCAATTACCTTTGTAGAATGCATTTGAGTTTTATTTGATTCAATTAGCTTTGTTAAAACCATTTGACTTTCATTTAATTCAAAAAGCTTTCTTTGAATGTTTTTTACTCTCATTTGATTTATTTAGCTTTTTAGAATGCATTTGACTTTCATTTGATTCAAAAAGCTATGTTTGAATGTGTTTGACTTTCTTTTGATCCAATTAGCTTTGTAAAATGTGTTTGACTTTCATTTGATTCAATTAGCTTATTTGAATGCATTTGACTTTCATTTGATTCAAAAAGCTATGTTTGAATGTGTTTGACATTCATTTGATTCAATTAGCCTTTTAGAATGCATTTGAATTTCATTTGATTCAATTAGCTTTGTTGAATGCATTTGACTTTCATTTGATTAAAAAAGCTTTGTTTGAATGTGTTTGACTTTCATTTGATTCAATTAGCTTTGTAAAATGCATTTGACTTTCATTTGATTAAAAAAGCTTTGTTTGTATGTGTTTGACTTTCATTTGATTCAATTAGCTTTGTAGAATGCATTTGACTTTCATTTGATTCAATTAGCTTTGTTGCATGCATTTGACTTTTATTTGTTTCAAAAAACTTTGTTTGAATGTGTTTGACTTTCATTTGATTCAATTAGCTTTGTTGAATGAATTTGACTTTCATTTGATTCAAAAAGCTTTGATTGAATGTGTTTCACTTTCGTTTGATTCAATTACTTTTGTAGAATGCATTTGAGTTTTATATGATTCAATTAGCTTTGTTAAAAGCATTTGACTTTCATTTGATTCAAAAAGCTTTCTTTGAATGTGTTTGACTCTCATTTGATTCAATTAGCTTTTTAGAATGCATTTAACTGTCATTTAGTTCAAAAAGCTTTGTTTGAATATGTTTGACTCTCATTTGATTTAATTAGCTTTGTAGAATGCATTTGACTTTCATTTAATTCAATTAGCTTTGTTGAATGTATTTGACTTTCATATCATTCGAAAAATTTTGGTTGAATGTGTTTGAATTTATTTGATTCGATTAGCCTTGTAGATTGCATTTGACTTTCATTTGATTCAATTAGCTTTCATTTGATTCAGTTAGCTTTGTTTGATCATGTTAAATTTTCTTTTGATTCAATTAGCTTTGAATAATGCATTTGACTTTCATTTGATTCAATTAGCTTTGTTCAATGAATTTGACTTTCATTTGATTCGAAAAGCTTAAATTGAATGTGTTTCACTTTCATTTGATTCAATTACCTTTGTAGAATGCATTTGAGTTTTATTTGATTCAATTAGCTTTGTAAAAAGCATTTGAATTTCATTTGATTCAAAAAGCTTTCTTTGAATGTGTTTGACTCTCATTTGTTCAATTAGCTTTTTAGAATGCATTTAACTTTCATTTGATTAAAAAAGCTTGGTTTGAATGTGTTTGACTTTCATTTGATTCAATTAGCTTTGTAGAATGCATTTGACTTTCATTTAATTCAATTAGCTTTGTTGAATGTATTTGACTTTCATATCATTCGAAAAACTTTGGTTGAATGTGTTTGAATTCATTTGATTTAATTAGCCTTGTAGATTGCATTTGACTTTCATTTGATTCACTTAGCTTTGTTGAAAGCATTTGACTTTCTTTTGATTCAAAAAGCTATGTTTGAATGTGTTTGACTTTCATTTGTTTCAATTAGCTTTGTAGAACGTGTTTGACTTTCATTTGATTGAATTAGCCTATTTGAATGCATTTGACTTTCATTTGATTCAAAAAGGTATGTTTGAATGTGTTTGAGTTTCATTTGATTCAATTTGCCTTTTAGAATGCATTTGATTCAATTAGTTTTGTTGAATGCATTTGACTTTCATTTTATTCAAAAAGCTTTGTTTGAATGTGTTTCACTTTCATTTGATTCAATTAGTTTTGTTTGATCGTGTTAAATTTTCTTTTAATTCAATTAGCTTTGAATAATGCATTTGACTTTCATTTGATTCAATTAGCTTTGTTGAATGAATTTGACTTTCATTTGATTCAAAAAGCTTTGATTGAATGTGTTTCACTTTCGTTTGATTCAATTACCTTTGTAGAATGCATTTGAGTTTTATTTGATTCAATTAGCTTTGTTAAAACCATTTGACTTTCATTTGATTCAAAAAGCTTTCTTTGAATGTTTTTGACTCTCATTTGATTTATTTAGCTTTTTAGAATGCATTTGACTTTCATTTGATTCAAAAAGCTATGTTTGAATGTGTTTGACTTTCATTTGATCCAATTAGCTTTGTAAAATGTGTTTGACTTTCATTTGATTTAATTAGCTTATTTGAATGCATTTGACTTTCATTTGATTCAAAAAGCTATGTTTGAATGTGTTTGACATTCATTTGATTCAATTAGCCTTTTAGAATGCATTTGAATTTCATTTGATTCAATTAGCTTTGTTGAATGCATTTGACTTTCATTTGATTAAAAAAGCTTTGTTTGAATGTGTTTGACTTTCATTTGATTCAATTAGCTTTGTAAAATGCATTTGACTTTCATTTGATTAAAAAAGCTTTGTTTGTATGTGTTTGACTTTCATTTGATTCAATTAGCTTTGTAGAATGCATTTGACTTTCATTTGATTCAATTAGCTTTGTTGCATGCATTTGACTTTTATTTGTTTCAAAAAACTTTGTTTGAATGTGTTTGACTTTCATTTGATTCAATTAGCTTTGTTGAATGAATTTGACTTTCATTTGATTCAAAAAGCTTTGATTGAATGTGTTTCACTTTCGTTTGATTCAATTACTTTTGTAGAATGCATTTGAGTTTTATATGATTCAATTAGCTTTGTTAAAAGCATTTGACTTTCATTTGATTCAAAAAGCTTTCTTTGAATGTGTTTGACTCTCATTTGATTCAATTAGCTTTTTAGAATGCATTTAACTTTCATTTGATTCAAAAAGCTTTGTTTGAATGTGTTTGACTTTCATTTGATTCAATTAGCTTTGTAGAATGCATTTGACTTTCATTTAATTCAATTAGCTTTGTTGAATGTATTTGAATTTCATATCATTCGAAAAACTTTGGTTGAATGTGTTTGAATTCATTTGATTCAATTAGCCTTTTAGATTGCATTTGACTTTCATTTGATTCAATTAGCTTTGTTGAAAGCATTTGACTTTCATTTGATTCAAAAAGCTATGTTTGAATGTGTTTGACTTTCATTTGATTTAATTAGCTTTGTAAAATGTGTTTGACTTTCATTTGATTCAATTAGCTTATTTGAATGCATTTGACTTTCATTTGATTCAAAAAGCTATGTTTGAATGTGTTTGACTTTCATTTGATTCATTTAGCCTTTTAGAATGCATTTGAATTTCATTTGATTCAATTAGCTTTGTTGAATGCATTTGACTTTCATTTGATTAAAAAAGCTTTGTTTGAATGTGTTTGACTTTCATTTGATTCAATTAGCTTTGTAGAATGCATTTGACTTTCATTTGATTCAATTAGTTTTGTTGCATGCATTTGACTTTTATTTGTTTCAAAAAACTTTGTTTGAATGTGTTTGACTTTCATTTGATTCAATTAGCTTTGTAGAATGCATTAGACTTTCATTTGATTCAATTAGCTTTGTTTGAATGTGTTTGACTTTCATTTAATTCAACTTTTGTAGATTGCATTTGACTTTCATTTGATTCAATTAGCTTTGTTGAATGCTTTTGACTTTCATTTGATTCAAAAAGCTTTGTTTCTATGTGTTTCACTTTCATTTGATTCAATTAGCTTTGTAGAATGCATTTGACTTTCATTTAATTCAATTAGCTTTGTTGAATGTATTTGACTTTCATATCATTCGAAAAACTTTGGTTGAATGTGTTTGAATTCATTTGAGTCAATTAGCGTTGTAGATTGCATTAGACTTTCATTTGATTCAAAAAGCTATGTTTGAATATGTTTGACTTTCATTTGATTCAATTAGCCTTTTAGAATGCATTTGAATTTCATTTGATTCAATTAGCTTTGTTGAATGCATTTGTGTTGTATATTTGGAGTGACACTCGAAACATACAAGGGTTAAACCAAGGATAGTTAAGGCTAAAGAACCAAAAGGCTTCTTAGATAAAGTCACACCACTAAGAAACGAATTGGATTCCTAAGATCACAAGCTAACTAGTAGCCTAAACTAGCTAACTAAGCAAAGGAACGAAATTCTAAGTCCAAGAATTTCAGGTTAGTTTCTAATCCAAGAAACGTGTATAAAGACAAAGTTGTTTGTTTGGAATAATCTGATTTTTCATTCACATTTGCTTGCTATTTATAGTGAACAAGCATCTTAAGTACAAGCTAAGTTAAGTGGCTTTTAGCTCACTTGTTACACGTTCAAACTAAGTACAAATCAGTTTTTGTAGCCTAGATACATTAATAAAAGAAGCCTTGCTTAACTAGATACATCAAGAGCAAATGGCGGTTTATAACCTCCAAATTATGAGTGAAATAAAATCAGAAACAAGCAAGTGTAACCTCCCCTTGATTCACGCCCATATAGCAGCAGCTTGGAGCCGTAACAACTCCCCTTTTCACGCCCTATTTTCAAACAGCAATTGATGTGTAACTCTTCCTTATTTCAAGCCTTGAATCAAGCTTGAATGGATGTGGACAAGGATGAACTTGGACGTCTCTTGAGTGTAGCTGTTGCTAGCTGAAATAAACGGCCACTTGAAGGCTCAATTGAAAGCTTGTAACTCCTCATTGAAGCTGATTGTAACATCCAAGTTAGAGCCTTAAAATCCCTCCAAATTAGTTTCGGTTTTAGGTCTTCTTCACAAGCTTAAACGGCTGCTTTTGTGATGCATCATAATCTTGTACTTTATGTGAATGTAACATTACATGTCCAGCTAAAAGAACTAAAGAACATAACTAAATTTGCAAACTTAAAATAAGACTAAAGTTTACAATTTATTCAAAGCTTAAAATAAACTTAGTTAATAAGAACAACAAGAAATTCAAGAGGTTGAATATCTTGCTGCTCAAGGATAGAATGCATAGCACCAACACATGATGCTACATCTTGAACCAACGAAATGTCCATAACCAAGTTGTTAGGCTTGGTTACAACATTCCCCCTTTCTTGAAAAGAGTTTGCCCTCAAACTCGGCAACTCTTCAAACTCATCATAATAAGGTGACAAATCAGCCACATTAAAGGTGCTAGAAACACCATAATCTCCGGGCAACTCAACCTTGTAAGCATTATCATTCACCTTTTCAACAATGGGAAATGGACCATCACTACGAGGACTAACCTTGGACCGTCTTTTGGAAGGAAATCTTTCCTTTCGAAGATGAATCCAAACTAAATCACCGGGCTGAAAATGGACTTCCTTTCTTTTCTTGTCATAGTATGCCTTTGTCTTTGCATTAGCTTGTTCAATTTTGGAACGAACTTGCTCATGCATAGACTTGATTTCTTTTGCACGCACCTCGGCATCATTGCTGAACTTGTTTGGTGAGGGAATGGGAGTGAGATCAATAGGAGTGCACGGATTGAATCCATACACCACTTCAAAAGGACTCAAACCTGTTGTCTTGCTAGGCACACGATTGTAAGCAAACTCCGCATGAGGAAGCATCTCTTCCCATTGCTTGGGGCGTTTAGTAGCCAAAGACCGCAGCAAGGATCCCAAAGTTCTATTAGTCACTTCGGTTTGGCCATCTGTTTGAGGATGACTTGAAGTGCTAAAGTTCAATTTCGTGCCCATCTTCCTCCATAATGTAAGCCAAAAATGACTTAGAAATTTTGGATCACGATCACTCACCATGGATTTAGGTACACCATGTAAACGAACAATTTCATTGAAAAACAAGTTAGCAACATGAGTAGCATCATAAGTTGTATGACAAGCAATAAAATGGGCCATTTTGGAAAATCGATCCACAACAACCATTATAGAATCTTTCTTTCGTTGGGTGATAGGAAGTCCCACCACGAAATCAAGACTAATATCCTCCCATGGTGCTTGCGGAATAGGTAAGGGCAAAAGATAGCCTTGAGGTAGACTATGACTCTTGGCCTTTTGACATGTCACGCATCTTTTCACAATGAACTCCACATCACGAACCAATCTAGGCCAATGAAAGTATTCTTGGACAAGAAGGGTAGTCTTCTCTATGCCAAAGTGTCCCGCCATTCCTCCTTCATGAAACTCTTTGATAAGAGATTCTCTTAGGCTTGATCTTGGAATGCACAACCTGTTTCCTTTGAACAAATAGCCATCTAAAATGTAATAATCTTTGTAAGCATGATTAGAACATTTTAAAAACAAATCACTAAAATCATGATCATTTTTGTAACTTGCTTTAACATCTTCGACACTAATCACCCTTGCTTTGAACGAGTTCAAGAGTGTGTATCTTCTTGAAAGCGCATCAGCCCCTTTGTTCATGGCGCCTCTCCTATGCTTGATCACGAAATGAAAAGCTTGCAAATACTCCACCCATTTGGCATGGCGAGGTTGGAGTTTTTGTTGGCTTTGAAGATACTTGAGAGCTTCATGATCAGAATGAAGGATGAACTCCTTGGAAATGAGGTAATGCCTCCAATGGTCCAAAGCACGAACAAGAGCAAAGAACTCCTTGTCATAGGTGCTATACTTCCGTTGTGCTTCATTGAGTTTTTCACTAAAGTAGGCAAGGGGACGCCCAACTTGTGACAAAACAGCACCAATACCAACTCCACTAGCATCGCACTCAACTTCAAAAACTTCATCAAAGTTAGGCAAAGCAAGAATAGGTGCACTAGTAAGTTGATGTTTTACCTCATCAAAGGCCTTTTGAGCCTTATCATTCCAAACTAACTTCTGATTTTTAGTTAGTTCTGTGATAGGTGCCATGAGAGTGCTAAAGTTCCGCACAAATCGTCTATAGAAAGAAGCAAGTCCATGAAAGCTTCGAACTTGTTGGACGGTTTGTGGTGTAGGCCACTCGCGAATTGCAGCAACTTTCTTTTCATCAACTTCAATGCCTTGTGATGAAACTTTGAAGCCAAGAAAAATAACTTGGGAAGTGAAGAAATGACACTTCTCTAAGTTACCATACAACTTCTCACGTTCAAGGGCTTCAAGAACCTGTTGCAAATGCATGGAATGCTCTTCTTCCTCCCTACTATACACCAAAATGTCATCAAAATAAACTACAACAAATTTACCCATGAAAGGTTGCATAACCTGGTTCATAAGGCGCATAAATGTAGATGGTGCGTTAGACAAACCAAATGGCATCACAAGCCATTCATAGAGGCCTTCCTTTGTCTTGAAAGCGGTTTTCCACTCATCTCCTTCGAAAATTCGAATTTGATGATAGCCACTTCTCAAATCAATTTTAGAGAACACTTTAGAACCATGCAAATCATCAAGCAAATCATTCAATCTTGGAATAGGAAACCGGTATTTGATAGTGATTTTATTGATTGACCTACTATCAACACACATTCTCCATTCTCCATTCTTCTTAGGCACAATCAAAGTAGGACAAGCACATGGACTAAGAGACTTACGAATAAGACCTTTGGATAGTAATTCATCCACTTGCCTCTTAATCTCTTCGGTTTCTTTTGGGGTGGTTCTATAGGCTGGTTTGTTTGGGAGCATTGATCCGGGAACAAGATCAATTTTGTGTTGTATGTCACGACTTGGGGGTAAGCCATGGGGAATGTCTTCGGGGAAGACATGGGAAAAATTTTTGAGAAGAGGGGTGAGGAGAGGATGCGGCTTTTCTTGTGAAGGTTTGGAAGGAGTATCAAGTTGGCTTAAAATGAATTGTTTGTGAGTTTTATACTCATGCAATTCTGATTTTATGAGAGTGGTAAGGGAAGTAGGGGGTGTGGAAATGGGGTGTCCGTTTTTGAGGTTTAGGGGGGTAAGAAGTATTTTCCGTCCATCCTTAGTGAAGGAATATGTATTTTTATACCCATCATGCATCACACGTCTATCAAACAACCAAGGTCTACCAAGTAAAATATGACATGCATCCATAGGTATAACATCACACCACAATTCTTCCTCATAAGTTTTACCAATGCTAAATGATAACAAGACTTGTTGTG
Organism: Chenopodium quinoa; assembly: GCF_001683475.1. Taxonomy (NCBI): domain Eukaryota; kingdom Viridiplantae; phylum Streptophyta; class Magnoliopsida; order Caryophyllales; family Amaranthaceae; genus Chenopodium; species Chenopodium quinoa. The sequence continues at coordinate 25,047 of NW_018745128.1, forward strand.
TTACTTGAATTCCTTTACCATGGTTTAGCCATTGAATCACATAAGGTTTAGGGTGAGGGACGGTTTTAAGTTTCAGTTTGTCTATCATTACTTGTGAAGCTACATTGGTGCAACTACCTCCATCAATAATCAAGGTACATACCTTTCCACCAATGGTACAACGAGTGTGAAAGATTGCCTCACGTTGCAAACTTCCTTCTTGGCCAATCATATTGCTTAGTGCGCGTCGAACCACCAAGCATTCTCCCTCGTCTGGTCCAAGACACGCATACTCATCATTCTCCTCGAGGTTGCTGTCCACTTCATGCTCTAATTCGTCCTCCTCTTCATGCTCAATCAAAGTGACAATCCTTTTATTTGGACAATCACTAGCCAAATGTCCAAGGCCTTGACACCGAAAACATCTTCTTGGAGCTGGTTTTGGGTTGGAATTTTGGGTGTTTTGTGAAGGTGGTTTAGGAGTAGGCTGGTTGGACGTGGGTTTGAATGGAGAGAAATTGGATATTTGCTTCTTTTGGGGAAATGAGGTTTGAGATGCAAAACGTGATGATTCACTTTTGCCTCTTGCTTTTTGTTGCTGCTCAATCTTATGTGCTAAGATAATGAGCTCTTCAAGGGTAGAGTAAGGATGTAGTTCGGCCACATTGGCTATCTTAGGGTCAAGTCCTCCCAAGAAGCGCACCAATGTTTGAGGTTCGTCTTCCTCCACTCCACATTTCATAACAAACCCTTCAAACTCTCTAGCATATTCTTCTACTGATTTCGTACCTTGTTTGAGGTTGTGGAACTTGGAAAAGTTTTCTTGCACATAGTATGTGGGAAGAAACTTCTGTTTAAGCAACTTCTTCATCTTGATCCACGATCTTACTTTCTCCTTGTCTTGCCTTTCCCTCTTGGCACTCACGCTAGCCCACCAAGTTGAGGCATATTTTCTTAACTTCAAGGCTACAATTTTCACCTTCTTTTCTTCCGGTGTTTGCTTGTAGTCAAACACTCTTTCCACCGTTCTAAGCCATTCTACAAACTCATCAGCATCGAGTTTGCCATCATACTCCGGAATGTCAGCCTTGATGTCATTGTTAGGCCGTGACCTTTCTCTTTCATGATAAGGCCTATCATTGTGATTGAAATTAGATTCACTCACTTCTTCATCACTATGATTGGGTACTCCCTCTTTTTGTTGTCGCAATTTGATAGAAAGGTCTCTTAGCTGACCTTGCAAGTATTGCATTCGTTGCTCCATATCTTCTTTCTCTTGTGCAACCTTATTGACATATTCTTGCCAATTAGGGGGTGGAATGTCGGACATGGTTTGTGTTTGGGTATGTGTTTGGGGTATGTGTTTGGGTATTGTTTGCTAGATCCCCCTCCTTCTAGCGCCAAATGTTGTATATTTGGAGTGACACTCGAAACATACAAGGGTTAAACCAAGGATAGTTAAGGCTAAAGAACCAAAAGGCTTCTTAGATAAAGTCACACCACTAAGAAACGAATTGGATTCCTAAGATCACAAGCTAACTAGTAGCCTAAACTAGCTAACTAAGCAAAGGAACGAAATTCTAAGTCCAAGAATTTCAGGTTAGTTTCTAATCCAAGAAACGTGTATAAAGACAAAGTTGTTTGTTTGGAATAATCTGATTTTTCATTCACATTTGCTTGCTATTTATAGTGAACAAGCATCTTAAGTACAAGCTAAGTTAAGTGGCTTTTAGCTCACTTGTTACACGTTCAAACTAAGTACAAATCAGTTTTTGTAGCCTAGATACATTAATAAAAGAAGCCTTGCTTAACTAGATACATCAAGAGCAAATGGCGGTTTATAACCTCCAAATTATGAGTGAAATAAAATCAGAAACAAGCAAGTGTAACCTCCCCTTGATTCACGCCCATATAGCAGCAGCTTGGAGCCGTAACAACTCCCCTTTTCACGCCCTATTTTCAAACAGCAATTGATGTGTAACTCTTCCTTATTTCAAGCCTTGAATCAAGCTTGAATGGATGTGGACAAGGATGAACTTGGACGTCTCTTGAGTGTAGCTGTTGCTAGCTGAAATAAACGGCCACTTGAAGGCTCAATTGAAAGCTTGTAACTCCTCATTGAAGCTGATTGTAACATCCAAGTTAGAGCCTTAAAATCCCTCCAAATTAGTTTCGGTTTTAGGTCTTCTTCACAAGCTTAAACGGCTGCTTTTGTGATGCATCATAATCTTGTACTTTATGTGAATGTAACATTACATGTCCAGCTAAAAGAACTAAAGAACATAACTAAATTTGCAAACTTAAAATAAGACTAAAGTTTACAATTTATTCAAAGCTTAAAATAAACTTAGTTAATAAGAACAACAAGAAATTCAAGAGGTTGAATATCTTGCTGCTCAAGGATAGAATGCATAGCACCAACACATGATGCTACATCTTAAACCAACGAAATGTCCATAACCAAGTTGTTAGGCTTGGTTACAACAATTTGACTTTCATTTGAAAAAAAGCTTTGTTTGAATGTGTTTGACTTTCATTTGATTCAATTAGCTTTGTAGAATGCATTTGACTTTCATTTGATTCAATTAGCTTAGTTGCATGCATTTGACTTTCATTTGTTTTAAAAAACTTTATGTGAATGTGTTTGACTTTCATTTGATTTAATTAGCTTTGTAGAATGCATTAGACTTTCATTTGATTCAATTAGCTTTGTTTGAATGTGTTTGACTTTCATTTAATTCAATTTTTGTAGATTGCATTTGACTTTCATTTGATTCAATTAGCTTTGTTGAATGCTTTTGACTTTCATTTGATTCAAAAAGCTTTGTTTCTATGTGTTTCACTTTCATTTGATTCAATTAGCTTTGTAGAATGCATTTGACTTTTATTTGATTCAATTAGCTTCGTTGAATGCATTTGACTTTCATTTGATTCAAAAAGCTTTGTTTGAATGTGTTTGACTTTCATTTGATTCAATTAGCTTTGTAGAATGTATTTGACTTTCATTTAATTCAATTAGCTTTGTTGAATGTATTTGAATTTCATATCATTCGAAAAACTTTGGTTGAATGTGTTTGAATTCATTTGATTCAATTAGCCTTGTAGATTGCATTTGACTTTCATTTGATTCAATTAGCTTTGTTGAATGCATTTGACTTTCATTTGATTCAAAAAGCTGTGTTTGAATGTGTTTGACTTTCATTTGATTCAATTAGCTTTGTAAAATGTGTTTGACTTTCATTTGATTCAATTAGATTATTTGAATGCATTTGACTTTCATTTGATTCAAAAAGCTATGTTTGAATGTGTTTGACTTTCATTTGATTCATTTAGCCTTTTAGAATGCATTTGAATTTCATTTGATTCAATTAGCTTTGTTGAATGCATTTGACTTTCATTTGATTCAAAAAGCTTTGTTTGAATGTGTTTGACTTTCATTTGATTCAATTAGCTTTGTAGAATGCATTTGACTTTCATTTAATTCAATTAGCTTTGTTGAATGTATTTGAATTTCATATCATTCGAAAAACTTTGGTTGAATGTGTTTGAATTCATTTGATTCAATTAGCCTTTTAGATTGCATTTGACTTTCATTTGATTCAATTAGCTTTGTTGAAAGCATTTGACTTTCATTTGATTCAAAAAGCTATGTTTGAATGTGTTTGACTTTCATTTGATTCAATTAGCTTTGTAAAATGTGTTTGACTTTCATTTGATTCAATTAGCTTATTTGAATGCATTTGACTTTCATTTGATTCAAAAAGCTATGTTTGAATGTGTTTGACTTTCATTTGATTCATTTAGCCTTTTAGAATGCATTTGAATTTCATTTGATTCAATTAGCTTTGTTGAATGTGTTTCGGGGTTTTCTGATGTCCTGCGGGAGAGTTACAATTCCGAGACTGGAACCGGACGCCTGTACCTGCAAAATAACGGAGACTCCTGAGAGCTCCGCCTCCAACGGTCAAGTTAGTACCTGATTAAGGAGTAATCAATACAGAAATTAAAGTAATCAGATCTCTCTAGGTGAGAGTGCTTAGTGTTGGTAATCTGCGTTGTTAGCGTGATTAGCCGGTTGTTAATAACTCTGTTCTTCTCTGCTTGATCTCTTAATTATTCGGTTCCCTAATTAATAAGGATTAATCGAGTATTTATAGCCTTGGGAAGCGTGCAACTCTCTAGGTTTAAGGTAAACCTAGGGCTGATCGGGCTTCTAGACTGAATTGGGCCTTGATGGCCGGTTGTCCCATTTGGCATGGGTGGACACGTGGCGTGTCTTAAGTGGTCCGTGGAGGACGTATCTGTGATTGACACGTGGCAGGCTCCTGTTGGCCTTCGTGAAGGACACGTGGCGGAACCTGGTTGGTCCACTTGTCAGACGGTGATTGGTGGATAAAAATCCCCTAATCATTTGCCCCTCACAGGTGGCACGCGACTTGTCACGTGTCGCCTGTGACAGGTGTCGCACGGTGACAGGCGACGGCCTGTTACAAGTGTCACCTTGCAGACGGCCGAGAGATTTCCCGCCCAAATTTTGAATTTGGAAGCGACCCTTCGCCTTCTCACTTTGCCTATAAAAGGAAGTGCTGACTTCGGTCATTTTCACATTTGAGAACTTTTGCGAGAACATTCGGACCCCTGAACTTGCTCTGACATTTCGGACTTTTTCTGCCTACCGCCTGTTCTGACAAGCCGACTGACCCGAACTTTCAGGACTTCATCAACCGTCACTCGTTCAGGTAACTTAGTTCTCTTACTCTTAATTTTCTTTTTATTTTTTTGAAATGGCACCATGGAAGCACACGACACGCCCTAAGTTAGTGATCAGCCGGTCACCGGGGACGGCTGAATCTAGGACTAGGAGTGCCGCCTGCCCTTTTCTGGACCCATCTTTGCCCTTTATACAAAGTCCGACTGTATCTGTGTCTATGCAGAACGTGATGGCCAGAACAAAAAAGACTGCTATGATATCAAACTCAGACGGCTCCTCCCAAAGGGTGCTCCTTAGTGAAACATCTGACCAGGCGCCAGATGTAGAACGAGACGACTGTCAAGCTGACAGTTCTGAGAGAGGGACCAAGGTGTTCCCTTCCCATCTTACCGTGGACATGTCTAATTTTCCTTCTGCTCCTTCTAAGGGAGAGGAGGCGGGCCCCTCTAGGAGAGGGGGAGAGTCGTCCTCTTCGGACTCGTCAGGGGACGAGTCCGAATCCAGCTCTTCTGACCATAGTTCTTCTGGCTCAGAAGAAAAACATAGCCGCCTACAAGAGGCGAGAAGTTCTCATGCAGTGGAGAAGGGGGATAATTGGGCAGAGCCGTCCGCCTCTTACAGAGAGGAAAACGCCCCCTACTACTGCAGGGTACCCCGGGGCCGGATTGCAACCATGCGAGACAACGTGGCGAGTTTTATTGCTAACCACAAAATGGGCCCGGAGTATTTACTGTTTGTGCCGGATCCAGAAGATACTGTCGTCTGGCCGGCTGGTACCAGCTATGGTGACGGCTGCTTTGGCTGCTATGTGGCGGCCATCAAAGCTGGACTGCGCTTCCCATTACATCCGGCTGTTCAGCGGATTTTAGATGGGTATGATCTGGGGTTATGGCAGTTAGCCCCCAACTCTTGGGTAAACGTACTCGGCTATGTGGCCGGGTGCGAACTGAACGGGGTGGAGCCAAGTTTTGAGGCTTTCGCCCACATGAACTATCTCAGCCGGACCCCTAAGTCGGGAGGTACCGGCTGGTATCAATTAACAAGCCATAGGGGTTACCTCATGACGAGAGGTAAGGCAAACAAATGGAAGGATTGGCGGAACACCTTCCTTATTATCGAGAGTTCAGACACGGAGCTGAACAAACGTTTTAACAAGTGGAACAGGGATCCGCCTCTTCTCGCAGGCGGCCGCAGCATGCCGCCTGTTCCCCCAAAGGCTAAAAAAGAGATCCTAGACAAAGGACTCTTCAAAGTAGAGACTAGGGTGAACTCTACTTCAGGGGTACGAGAGCAAGTACCCCTAAACTGCGTCCCGAGCTTCAAGTGGCTCTATGACGAGTACTTCTTGGCCGCCTGTGGCCTCAGCAGTCGGTGCTCTAGAGGTAGCCGGCCTGACGAATACTCTGTTTTTTCACGCCTTGTTTACTTGGGATTTTTACTAACTTTGCTGTTTATTTCTTTCAGCCGACGCCATGAGTAAAATAACAGCATCTAAGACTGCGGCGGCCATGCTGCGGGTCTCGCTAATGAAGCAGTCGTATGCCGACTCCCCCAGCAAGGAGGCACCCTTGGTAAGCTTTGAAAACTCTTCTCCTTTTAGTTGTCTTATGCATATACTAACTCTTTTTGTTTTCAGTCTGGCACTCCAAGGGCTTCTTCCTCGCAACAGCCGGACCCCAAGGCCCGGAGGACGACTGTTGCAAGCTCTCCTGGGTCTTCCAGGAAAACAGTGGCGGCTGAGAAGCAGCCGGCCACTTCTTCAAAAACCCAGGCGGGGCCGCCTAGATGTATGGACACTTGCTTGTTAAAACTCACCCTTGCTTCCTTCTTGATTAGGTCTAACTTGTTTTTTTTCTTTCGCTTAATGCAGCCGGCCCCCGGGGACTAGACTTGGTTGAGGTAGCCAAGTCTATGGTTAAAGTAGTTCCTCCATCTGACAGGGAGGCGGTCAAGGGTGCCGGCACCCTTGACCTCGATGGAATTTCAGGGGTCCTAGCTGAGGTATACTTAGCACCTTTTTGAGCTTTTGAGTTCCAGGACGCCTGTTAACTCTTTTGATTGGAAACTGACGCCTGTTTTTCTTTGTACTTAGGCCCTGCTCCGAGTCAACAGCCTTCGCAAGCCGATTGATCGGAAAAACAAAGAGGTAAAGGCCGCAAAGGCTATGGCCGCCTCCAGCTGTGATAAGGCAATGTTTCAAATTGCCCAAAATGAAGTACTGACCATTGATCTTCTTTATTATCAGGCGCAGGCGACCGCCGCTGTTCGGGCTCAGCTAGAGGCGGCCCAAAAGAAGGTTGACGAGCTGGAGGGGACCGTCACCAACCTTAAAGCCGAGCTAAAACCCCTTCGCCAAAAAATGCACTCTTACGAAGCCATGGAGAAATCTTTGGCTAACGTAAAAGAACGCCTGGTGAACCAGGAGAAGAGTCTTACCCAAGAGCTCTCGGACAAGGCCGAGCAAGAGAAACAAGAGCTCGTCCGGGAGATGGTGGAAGACTCCGCCCAAATCCAACGCATGACCTGGGAACGACTGTTCCCCAGTGCCGACTTTGCCTCATGGGAAAGAACGTACCGCCAGTGTTCGGAAATATATAATCAACAGATCCTGGCGGCTGCTGAAGAAGAGGCGTTGGACGTTGCGTTGGAGGAGGAAGAGCCGGTTGTGGCGCTTGTGCCACTTGGGGGTAAGGCATCAAAAGATGGTGCAGCTAAGGCCGAGTCCAGCAAGAAGAGTGCTGACCAGGCGGCTGCTGCTGATACTGAACTGCCCCCTTCTTAAGCTTTAAGTATTTTTTTCTTTTCACGGCCTGCGTGCCGTTTGCTTTGTAATTACCCGGCCAGGGGGCCGGGGTTTTGAATATTCTGCTGGTCTTTTATGGCCGGCTCATTTTAATCAAATTTTTTGTTTTGGTTCAAATTTGTCTAAGTATTTGAAATTTGCTCACTAGACCGACTGTTGTGTATGGCCGAACGTTAAGACAGGTACAAATAGTAAGTATGCCGCCTATGCCCCTGGACGACTGGTTATCTGTTTCCAGGATAGATGATCAGTCGGCCATTTAATCAATCGGTATTCGAACTCCTTATTCAATTTGACCAAGTAAATAGAATTACCTAGTAGCCAAGGAATTAAGTAGGAAAACAAGCGGCGGGTACCGGTTGTTTCCCTTTATTGCCAATGTTGGCTTTTAACTCGTTATTTGTTAACCTAGCAAGAGTATTGGTTGAGAGCCTTTGTTTATTAAAAACAAGTGGACGACTCATACCTTTTAGGCTCCGTACTAAGTTTGAGTGACTATTAAGTTAACATAGGAGTTATTTAGTCTTTGTCACAATCTTGATTGAGTAGTAAAGGTATCAGGCGGCGTAGGCCGGCTAGACCCCTTGATTCACCAATGTTTGTTGGCTATTAACTCAATAGGTTATCCAGTAGGAATAGGGGTTCGAGTGCCCTTGTTTGTTTAAAACAGGCGGACGACCCAAACTTTTTAGGTTCCATACCAAATTTGAAGGAGTGACTGAGTTAACTTTGGAGTTACTCAGTCGCCGTCACTTTTGTTTGAGAAGTAGAGGTACCAGGCGGCGTAGGCCGGCTAGACCCCTTGATTCGCCAATGTTTGTTGGCTATTAACTCAATAGGTACCCCCTGCATTTATCCCAAGTAATACAGGCGGTTATCTGACTCAGATGTCAACTGCTACCATTGGTTTGGTTAGTGATAGAGTTATCTTTGTCTCAAAAACGGCTACGTGGTTGCCCTTGGGGACAGTCGTATAGGTGCCGTGTAATTAGTTTATAGAACAATGTTCCACCCAAAAGGGAGCTGCTCTCTGCGACGAATTTCATCCGGAGGGATGCCGTCGGACGCGTGCTATGATGTTGGGACAGGTCGAATTAGTTTTGTAGTTTTGATCAGGTGGCTTGGCGCCTGGTCTGATCATTCGGCCGGTGGCCTTGGTAAGTTCTTGGTGAACGTAGGTGCTAAGTAAAAGAAGGGTAGCCGCCTGTTAGTTACAGGATCGGCCAGGCCCTAATCTTTTTAGCTAAGTATTGTGAGTAAAATACTCGATGGAGAGTAGCCGACTGTAAAGGAACAGACGGCATGCCCCTCTAAAGATAAAGAGTGAAACTCAATGGAGAGTAGCCGACTGTAAAGGTACAGACGGCATGCCCCTCGTAATACAATATTGAATAGTAAGTGCAAACTTTATTAAGTAGCTCTACTTTACATCATTCAGAAAAAATATTTTTTAAGGTTATCTACGTTCCAGGTTCGGGGCAACGGTTGTCCGTCTGGTGTTTCCAGACGGTAGGTACCGTCCCTGACTTCCGCATAGATTCGGTAGGGTCCTTCCCAGTTGGGAGTTAGTTTTCCAGACTCATTAGCCCTACCAACTGCTTCCATTTTTCTAAGTACAAAGTCCCCTACTTTGAGTGGACGCCTGTGTACTTTCTTGTTGTATGATCTAGTCATTCTCAGGCGATAGATCTCATGGCGCAAAACAGCATTGCCCCTCTTTTCAGGAAGTGAGTCTAATGCCAGGCGCATAGCTTCCCAGTTTGCCTCTTCGTCATATAGCATTACTCGAAGAGTCGGCTCGTAGTGTTCTATTGGAAGAACAGCTTCTGCACCATAAGTTAGGAGGAAGGGAGTTTCTCCAGTCGCCCCTTTTTCAGTCGTCCTAATGGCCCAAAGAACATGTGGTAGTTCATCTGCCCATAGGCCGCCTGCTCGTTCAATCTTTTTCTTGAGACCGTCTGAGATGATTTTATTAAAGGCTTCTACCTGGCCGTTTGCTTGTGGACGGCCGACAGATGCAAAGTAATGTGCAATTTCTTGGTCTCCCAACCAGCTTTTGAGAACAGGCGTCTCAAATTGGGGACCATTATCAAAAACCATAGACATGGGAACCCCGAACCGAGTGATGACGTTTTTCCAAATGAATGAAATTACATCTTTCGTCTTGATTCCCTTTACAGCCTCCGCCCCTACCCATTTAGTGAAGTAGTCAACGGCAACAAGTATATACCTTCTGCCGCCTGTAGCAGGCGTATATGGACCCAGAATGTCCATGCCCCACTTAGCAAACGGTAGTGGGCTGTGAATGGTAGTGAGGTCAGTAGCCGGACGGTGAATTAATTTGCCAAACCTTTGGCACTTGTCACATTTTTTCACCATCTCCATTGCATCTGCTTCCAAAGTAGGCCAAAAGTAGCCCTGCCGCCTTGCCCTTTGAGCAAGCATCCTACCACCTATATGGGAAGCACAGAAACCAGAGTGAAGATCATCTAGTATCTCTCGTCCCTTTTCAGGTGTAACACACTTTAAGAAGGGTTGAAGGTGCCCCCTCTTGTGAAGTTCTCCCTGTATCATTTCAAAACAGGAGGCTCGTTTTTTCAGTGCTGCCGCCTGTTGAGGATCATCCGGCAGTGTACCGTTTGTCATATATGCCCTGATTGAATCCATCCAGGTTGAGCTTCTGTCTAGAATTCCAATAGGATTTTCCTCGATGCTTCTCTTCTCCATTACTTCCCAAAACACAGTTCGAGGAGTATCGGAGGAGGCGGATGATGCTAATTTCGAAAGTGCATCTGCCTGGTTGTTTTCTGATCTCGGCACTTGGATCAGATGGAAATCCTCAAGGGAGCCGACTGCTTGTCGGACCGCCTGTAAATACTTGATCATGGCCGGATGTGTTGCTTCGTATTCGCCATTGTACTGACTCACTATCAGTTGTGAATCAGAACAGGCGTCTATTTTCATTGCCCCTGCCGCCTTACACATGCGGATCCCGGCTAGTAAAGCTTCATATTCTGCCTCATTGTTTGAAGCCTGGAAACTGAAGCGTAGAGCATACTCGAACCTGTCGCCCTCTGGAGATTGACATACGACGCCTGCTCCACAACCGTTTGAAGTAGAGCTTCCGTCCACATATACCTTCCAGACTTGGTCTGGAACTTGAGAGTCAGGAGGACGGGTCATCTCTACAATAAAGTCAGCAAAGGCTTGCCCCTTCACTGCTTTTCTAGGCTCGAAAGTAACTTCGAGACTCTGCATTTCTATGGCCCATTTGATCATTCGTCCGGAGGACTCCATGGTGGTAAGGGGCCGCTTGATCGGTTGGTCGGTATACACGACGACTGCATGTGCCAGAAAGTAGGGCTTCAATTTTTTAACAGCCATGAAGAGTGCAAGACCAAATTTCTCCACTAGGGGATACCTCAACTCGGCATTTTTCAGTACGTGACTGACAAAGTAGACCGGAAGTTGACAGCCGTCCCTTTCAGCAAGGAGCACCGCGCTTAACGCATGATCAGAGACGGCCAGGTACATGTACAGATTTTCTTTGGGCAAAGGGCTGACCAGCCTCGGCAAGGAATGCAAGTGAACCTTTAATTTCTGGAAGGCGGCCTCAGCATCCGGCCCCCATTCAAACCTTGCCTTTTTCTTAATTGCCTGGAAAAAGTATAGGCATTTGTCGCCTGATCGGCTTAGAAATCTTCCCAAGGCCGCCAGACAACCTGTTAACTTCTGAACCTCTCGGACGGTACGAGGCGACTGCATGTCAATGACCGCCTGTACCTTCTCAGGGTTCGCCTCTATTCCTCTCTGGTTGATAAGGAATCCGAGAAATTTCCCAGACTCAACTCCAAATACACATTTCTTGGGATTGAGCATGACATGGTGCCGCCTGAGTGTGGCGAAAGTTTCTCGGAGATCCGTCAGATGATCTTCCTGAAGTTTAGTCTTGACAATCATATCATCAATGTATGCCTCGACGTTTCTCCCAATCTGATCAAAGAACACTGTGTTTATCATTCGTTGGAAGGTAGCCGGGGCATTCTTAAGACCAAACGGCATGACCGTGTAACAGTATAATCCCTGATCAGTGACGAAGGCCGTCTTCTCCTGATCTTTCTTCCATAAAGGAATTTGATGAAAACCAGAATAGGCGTCCATAAAACTCATCAAGGCATGGCCGGCTGTTGAGTCGACCAGGTTATCAATTTTAGGCAGAGGGTAACTGTCTTTGGGGCACGCCTTGTTCAAGTCTGTGTAGTCTACACACATTCGCCAGGTGCCATTCGGCTTTTTAACAAGCACCACATTTGCAACCCAATCTGGGAAGTAACATTGCCGAATGAACCCTGCGTCAAGTAATTTTTTGACTTCGGCGGCTGCCGCCTGACCTCTTTCTTCACCATGGTTCCGTTTCTTTTGTCGTACCGGCTTCTTTTTCGGATCCACAGCGAGTTTGTGTACTGCCAGATCAGGACTAATGCCTGGCATTTCATGGACTTCAAATGCAAAGATGTCCTTGTATTCTTTCAACAGGTTGTGAAAGTCGTCACCAAGGTTTCTCAGAGCAGTTGTCCCTACTTTGACTGTTCGGTCAGGATGGGAGTCGTCTAATATCAGGTCCATATGCTCACCAGCCGGCTGAGGGCGGAACTCATCCGGCCGGTCCTCTGCCAATGATTGCTATTTTCTTGCTTTTCTTGCGGACTCAGTCTGGGACGCCTTTCTTTTTCTGTCGCCTGTTTCTTGAACAGGCGCACTCTCCTTGACATTGTCAAGGTCTGTTTTTTCTCCACTTGACCCAGTGGCCATAACAGTGGGCTTGACATCCGAGAGATAGCACTCTCGGGCCATCCTCTGATCTCCCCGTAGGGAGCCGACTGTTCCATTGTCCCTTTCAAACTTAAGCAGCATAAGTGACGGGATTATAACAGCCTTGGAATTATTCAGGGTTGGTCGACCCAGAATCATGTTGTAGGCCGAGAGTTCCTCTACCACTAGGAACCGGACTACCATGTGTCGTCCTTCCCCTTTTTCGCCCAGGCGGATGGGTAGATCTACTCGTCCCAGTGGGTGGACGACTCCTCCTCCAAAACCTATTAAAGGGTGGGAGGCCGGATGTATGCAGTCCGTCTGATATTTCAGTTTTGACAGACATTTGCTGCTGATGAGATCTGAAGAGCTCCCGGTATCTATGAGGATTCGACCAACTCTCTGGTTGGCCACTTTACATTCAATAACGAGGGGGTCGTCATGCGGCCCCCTTATTCCTCCTAGATCCTCTTCAGTGATGACAATCTCAGGAAATGTATATTTAGACGGCCGTTCTTGGTGAACGGAATTTACATCTAACCGCCTTATATTATCTTTGTTGCCCCTAATAGTGGGGCCGCCTCCTGAGAAGCCGCCTGCAATGGTGTAGACGACTGCATCATCTGTATCGGAACTGTCGGCCTGTTGATTCTTTTTGGCCGACTGCTTTTTTGAGGAAGTATTCCCCGTAGATTTCTTGACATAAGTGTCAAGATCACCTTGATCAGCCAAGCGGTCCAGGTACCGCATGAGACTGATGCAGTCATTGGTGTGATGACCAATGTCATCATGATAAGCACAGATTTTGTCTTGGTTCCGGTTGCTCGCAGAACCCTTCATGGGGAGCGGCTTCTCAATTGAGAGCCGTCCCTTTATTTCTTTTAGGATAAACTGGTTATCCTTGTTAAACACATACTTTGGGGAGTATGGTTTGAATTCTTTTTTCTTTTTCTGGGCCGGCTGTTTAGAGGAATCAGCCGCCCAGACCTCTTTTCTTTTTTCATCTTTGTTGGACGACTGTTTCTGTCGTCCCTCTCTGTTGTCGAACCTCTTCCCGTCCGACTGTTTCATCGTACACAGATCAGTCGCCTGTATATAGGCTTCTGCTTCAATCAAGGCCTCTTGAAGAGTCGCCACCCTTTTTCGAACTAAATCAAATTTGAAGGTAGACCCGTCTTTGAGACCTCTAAAAAAGTCAGTATAAGCTACCTCATCCGGTAACCCTTGAATCTGTATTCTCATCAGGTTGAACCGCCTGATGTAGGAACGAAGCCCCTCCTTTTCACCCTGCTGAATTGTTCCCAAATCAAGGGTTGTTTTCTTCGCAGGGATGTTCATAGCGAAGTTGGAGGCAAATAAGTAAGCAAGCGTCCTGAAGCTGTTTACACAACCAGTCGGCAGGTTGCCGAACCATTGCTGTGCAATTCCCTTGAGAGTCGCTGGGAAACACTTGCACCAGGTGGGATCATCCAACCCTTGAAGGTACATCAGGTTGGTGAATGCCATCAGATGGTCTTCTGGGTTAGTAGTGCCGTCATAGGCGCCTACTAGAACATTTTTTACTTTGGCCGGCTGAGCGGCTTCAGTAATTTCCTTGGAGAAGGCCGACGGCTGTTCACCAAGTCTAAGCAGCCGTAGCTGCCAGTCCATAGGTTGGACGTTTTTTGCTGCAGGTCCACCAAATGGAGGTGGCTGCATAAAATACTGTTGTTGCGGCACAAATGGCAAGTTTGGTACCGCCTGGGCACTATGAAAGCCGGACTGACGGGAGGTGCCGCCTGACTGACTCTCATGGTACGACTGAGTTGGCCTCATCGAGGCATTTCGCAAACTGTCCTGAAAATTTGAAGTAGAAGCCGACTCTGATAATCGGTCACTCTTCTTCTGCTCTAGCAGGTGCCGAGCATCTGTGAACGTTTGCTTTGACCCGTCCGCCTGAATATGACGAACCGGTTTCCTATTTCCCGTAGGATAACGGAGTTTTGTGAAATCAAGAGCAGACGGCTCCCGCTTCTTGGATTTAGGATAGGGAGTCGCCTCTCGCCCTTGAACTGGCTTCCTCTTTAGTGAAGTGGAAGGTTTCTTGGCCGACTGCTCTTTGACTGAAGCAGGCGGTTTTTTGTTGATCAACTCTTGGATCTCTCCCTTGAAGTCCCTCATGAAGGTCATGAGTTCGTTCCTTGTGATGGGAGCAGACCCATCAGTCGGCTGTTGCCGAGCAAGCGGTGCGCCTGCTGGCTCGCTTCCTGTTTGAAGATACTCCCGTTCCCTCATTTCGGTATGACGGGTACGTCGGGCCCTTAGGGTCCCGTCTGGAGCTGTATGAGTTTCAACTTCAAATTCACTTTCGGTATCATGGTCCGACTGAACTTGAGGGTCGTCTAGGGGACGCCTCTCTTCTGGAGTTGGTACAGACTTGGATGCCATCTCTGAAGTACTCTCCCCACAGACGGCGCCAAATGTTTCGGGGTTTTCTGATGTCCTGCGGGAGAGTTACAATTCCGAGACTGGAACCGGACGCCTGTACCTGCAAAATAACGGAGACTCCTGAGAGCTCCGCCTCCAACGGTCAAGTTAGTACCTGATTAAGGAGTAATCAATACAGAAATTAAAGTAATCAGATCTCTCTAGGTGAGAGTGCTTAGTGTTGGTAATCTGCGTTGTTAGCGTGATTAGCCAGTTGTTAATAACTCTGTTCTTCTCTGCTTGATCTCTTAATTATTCGGTTCCCTGATTAATAAGGTGATGCGGATGCATTCAACGTTTCCTTTCTTGGTCCGTTTCTTTAATGTTTCTTAGATTAGATTTTGGCTTACAAGTTTTTACCTTTCACTTGAAAGGGTTTTTCTTGTTTTAAGCGTTAGGATTTTTATTTTGATTAGGAATTGTTTTGGTCTAGTGAGTTCCTATTTGAATTAGGACTTGTCTTTAGCAAAAGAGATTCCTAATTGGATTAGGACTTGTCTTTAGCAAAAGAGATTCCTAATTGGATTAGGACTTGTTTTTAGCAAAGTAAATTCCTAGGTGGATTAGGACTTGACTTTGGTTTTTAGGCGTGTCTAGGTGTTTTAGGAGGATTGAATAACCTAATCTAAGTTGAATTAAACTTAGTTAGTTTAGTCATATCCGAATTAGGAACTTGGGGATCAAGTTTCGGTTTTCTTAGGTTTTCTAGGTCAAATGGGATTCTAATTTAATTAGGATTAGTCTTCTAATTTGATTAGGTTTAGGATTAGTTTTGAGTCTATAAATAAAGGTTGTAAACTTCAAATTATACAAGTTTGTTTTGTTGATTAAAGCTTTATTGCTTGTTAATTTGGAACGTTTCTTTCCAAGTTTTCTTTGTGTGTGACGAGTGAAGTTAAACATAAAAACCCTTAGATTAGGCGAGTGAAACCTGATTTAAGAGAGGTTAGATTAATTAGTGAGTGAAGCTAATTCAAACTATCCTCAAAAAACCCCTAAATCACGAGATTAAGGTGAGTGAAGCCTTGAAATCAGATTTAGAACCCTTAGGCGAAAACAAACGAGTGAAGCTTGTTTAAACCTAAGACCAAACGAATCAAGAAACGCATCAAATGGTATCAGAGCTGTTGGTGTGATTATTGAGTCGTTATATCCTTGTTCTTGAGCAATCAAGAATCAATTCGTGCTAGTTTCTTGGTTCTTGTTCTTCTCGGCGCAGATCTGGACCAGTTGGAAGTTTTAGGTTACTGCGAACTATATACTTGGTATTTTTCGGTGATTCTTTTTTGGTTGGATTCCTATTGGACTAGAATTATAGCCTGTAAAATTTCGTGGTCATTGGATAAGTGACGCAAAATCTACAGCAACAAACATTCGAGGGAAGATTATTGATTGTGCGCAAATATGGCGAGTAAATCAACGGAAACTCACTTGCTTGAACAAATGGCTGCTTTGATGGAACAAAACATTATTTTCATGAATCATATGAAGAGTCTTGAAGGGGAGATGTCCGAATTGAAGGCTAAGGCTTCGGGAGGTTCTATTGGTAGTGGTGGATACAAGAAGGATGAGGAGATCAAACTGAGTGATCTTCCAGAATTCGATGGTACTTTAGATCCAGAAGTTTATCTAGATTGGGAGCGACGAGTAGATCGAATTTTCTCTCACAAAGGTATTGATGATTATAAGTGCTTTACTTATGCTATTCTTAAATTGTCAAAGCTTGCATCTTTATGGTATGATAATTGTCAAATCAAGAGAGAAAGGGAAAAGAAAGAAAGAATTAATTCATGGAATTTGCTGAAACAAAAATTGAGAAAACGCTTTGTTCCACGATCCTATAAGCAAGATTTGTTTCACAAATTCAATACTTTGCAACAAAATAATTTGAGTGTCGAAGATTATATTAAAGAATTTGAGAGATTGTCATTAGCTTGTGATTGTAAAGATGAGGAGGAACAAAAGATCTCTAAATTTCTTGTTGGCCTTAATATGGAAATTGGACATAAAGTTGAGTTGCAATCGTTCTTTACTTTTGATGAGGCTTGTGAGCTTGCTGTAAAGGTTGAAAGACAAATTAAAACTTCAAAGTTGAAATCTTTTCGACCTAATTATGCTCTAAAGGGTGAGACTTCAAAGGGTTTTGAAAAATCTGAAAATTGGGAAAAGAATAAAGGTGTTTCGGATTCCTTTAAGTTTGATGCTCAAGCTAAAAATCAAAGAGTTGATAAAGATGAAATCAAGTGTTTCAAGTGTCAAGGTAGAGGTCACTACAAGTCCGAGTGTCCTAATAGAAGGGTCATGACATTAACAAGATACCAAGCCTTAGAAGAGGAGGATGCTAAACTTGCTTTACTTCTAAAAGAGCAACGTGAAGGAGAGGAGAATGAATATGACTTTGAGGAAGAGTGTGAAGAGCAACCATTGTGTGAGGCAGCCCCGGATCACAACACACTTGTTTTGAGAAAGCTTCTCCATGCTCAATCTACTCCTTTGACTGATATGGCACAAAGGGAGAACTTGTTTCACACTAGATGCTTAGTGAATGGGCGTAGTTGTTCAGTTATTGTGGATAATGGTTCTTGTACTAATGCATGCTCTAAGAAGATGACGGATACATTGCAGCTTGAGACTAGGAACCATCCTAATCCTTACAAACTTAATTGGCTCACAAATGTTGGAGGAGTACATGTTTCGAAACAAGCATTGGTTTCTTTTACAATTGGTGAGTTTGAAGACAAAGTGTGGTGTGATGTTGTTCCTATGGATGCATGTGCTTTGTTGCTAGGCCGTCCTTGGCAATTTGATCGTGATGTGATCTACCTTGCAAAGAAGAATGTGGTTTCAGTTCTACATAAAGGGAAAAGGATTGGATTAAAACCTTTGCCTCCTAAATTCGAACCTATGCAACATGATGGCAGCAAGGTTATTTCTCTTTCTACATGTGATGAAGGTGGTTCAAGTAAGAGGAAGAAGAAAGACAAGCAGCAAGATAGAGTGCTTCAACTTGTTCGTAAGTCTCCATTTGAGATAGGTGACTATGTGTGGCTTTCTTTGAGTGCACAGAAGTTATACAACAACCGCAAAGACAAGCATGAATCCTTTGATGAAGGGCCTTTTAAAATCGTGCATAGGGAGAATTATGATACATTTCAAGTGCTACTTGGTGAAGGCGTTTGTGCTTCTCTTAGCGCAAATGATCTCGTTCCTTGTTATGATGTAACTTGAGGACAAGTTCGTTTTCAAGAGGAGGAGTATGATGCGGATGCATTCAACGTTTCCTTTCTTGGTCCGTTTCTTTAATGTTTCTTAGATTAGATTTTGGCTTACAAGTTTTTACCTTTCACTTGAAAGGGTTTTTCTTGTTTTAAGCGTTAGGATTTTTATTTTGATTAGGAATTGTTTTGGTCTAGTGAGTTCCTATTTGAATTAGGACTTGTCTTTAGCAAAAGAGATTCCTAATTGGATTAGGACTTGTCTTTAGCAAAAGAGATTCCTAATTGGATTAGGACTTGTTTTTAGCAAAGTAAATTCCTAGGTGGATTAGGACTTGACTTTGGTTTTTAGGCGTGTCTAGGTGTTTTAGGAGGATTGAATAACCTAATCTAAGTTGAATTAAACTTAGTTAGTTTAGTCATATCCGAATTAGGAACTTGGGGATCAAGTTTCGGTTTTCTTAGGTTTTCTAGGTCAAATGGGATTCTAATTTAATTAGGATTAGTCTTCTAATTTGATTAGGTTTAGGATTAGTTTTGAGTCTATAAATAAAGGTTGTAAACTTCAAATTATACAAGTTTGTTTTGTTGATTAAAGCTTTATTGCTTGTTAATTTGGAACGTTTCTTTCCAAGTTTTCTTTGTGTGTGACGAGTGAAGTTAAACATAAAAACCCTTAGATTAGGCGAGTGAAACCTGATTTAAGAGAGGTTAGATTAATTAGTGAGTGAAGCTAATTCAAACTATCCTCAAAAAACCCCTAAATCACGAGATTAAGGTGAGTGAAGCCTTGAAATCAGATTTAGAACCCTTAGGCGAAAACAAACGAGTGAAGCTTGTTTAAACCTAAGACCAAACGAATCAAGAAACGCATCATAAGGATTAATCGAGTATTTATAGCCTTGGGAAGCGTGCAACTCTCTAGGTTTAAGGTAAACCTAGGGCTGATCAGGCTTCTAGACTGAATTGGGCCTTGATGGCCGGTTGTCCCATTTGGCATGGGTGGACACGTGGCGTGTCTTAAGTGGTCCGTGGAGGACGTATCTGTGATTGACACGTGGCAGGCTCCTGTTGGCCTTCGTGAAGGACACGTGGCGGAACCTGGTTGGTCCACTTGTCAGACGGTGATTGGTGGATAAAAATCCCCTAATCAGAATGCATTTGACTTTCATTTGATTAAAAAAGCTTTGTTTGAATGTGTTTGACTTTCATTTGATTCAATTAGCTTTGTAGAATGCATTTGACTTTCTTTTGATTCAATTAGTTTTGTTGCATGCATTTGACTTTTATTTGTTTCAAAAAACTTTGTTTGAATGTGTTTGACTTTCATTTGATTCAATTAGCTTTGTAGAATGCATTAGACTTTCATTTGATTCAATTAGCTTTGTTTGAATGTGTTTGACTTTCATTTAATTCAATTTTTGTAGATTGCATTTGACTTTCATTTGATTCAATTAGCTTTGTTGAATGCTTTTGACTTTCATTTGATTCAAAAAGCTTTGTTTCTATGTGTTTCACTTTCATTTGATTCAATTAGCTTTGTAGAATGCATTTGACTTTCATTTAATTCAATTAGCTTTGTTGAATGTATTTGACTTTCATATCATTCGAAAAACTTTGGTTGAATGTGTTTGAATTCATTTGAGTCAATTAGCGTTGTAGATTGCATTAGACTTTCATTTGATTCAAAAAGCTATGTTTGAATATGTTTGACTTTCATTTGATTCAATTAGCCTTTTAGAATGCATTTGAATTTCATTTGATTCAATTAGCTTTGTTGAATGCATTTGACTTTCATTTGATTAAAAAAGCTTTATTTGAATGTGTTTGACTTTCATTTGATTCAATTAGCTTTGTAGAATGCATTTGACTTTCATTTGATTCAATTAGCTTAGTTGCATGCATTTGACTTTCATTTGTTTCAAAAAACTTTATGTGAATGTGTTTGACTTTCATTTGATTTAATTAGCTTTGTAGAATGCATTAGACTTTCATTTGATTCTATTACCTTTGTTTGAATGTGTTTGACTTTCATTTGATTCAATTAGCTTTGTAGAATGCATTTGACTTTTATTTGATTCAATTAGCTTTGTTGAATGCATTAGACTTTCATTTGTTTTAAAAAGCTATTTTTGAATGTGTTTGACTTTCATTTGATTCAATTAGCTTTGTAGAATGCATTTGACTTTTATTTGATTCAATTAGCTTCGTTGAATGCATTTGACTTTCATTTGATTCAAAAAGCTTTGTTTGAATGTGTTTGACTTTCATTTGATTCAATTAGCTTTGTAGAATGTATTTGACTTTCATTTAATTCAATTAGCTTTGTTGAATGTATTTGAATTTCATATCATTCGAAAAACTTTGGTTGAATGTGTTTGAATTCATTTGATTCAATTAGCCTTGTAGATTGCATTTGACTTTCATTTGATTCAATTAGCTTTGTTGAAAGCATTTGACTTTCATTTGATTCAAAAAGCTGTGTTTGAATGTGTTTGACTTTCATTTGATTCAATTAGCTTTGTAAAATGTGTTTGACTTTCATTTGATTCAATTAGCTTATTTGAATGCATTTGACTTTCATTTGATTCAAAAAGCTATGTTTGAATGTGTTTGACTTTCATTTGATTCATTTAGCCTTTTAGAATGCATTTGAATTTCATTTGATTCAATTAGCTTTGTTGAATGCATTTGACTTTCATTTGATCAAAAAAGCTTTGTTTGAATGTGTTTGACTTTCATTTGATTCAATTAGCTTTGTAGAATGCATTTGACTTTCCTTTGATTCAATTAGTTTTGTTGCATGCATTTGACTTTTATTTGTTTCAAAAAACTTTGTTTGAATGTGTTTGACTTTCATTTGATTCAATTAGCTTTGTAGAATGCATTAGATTTTCATTTGATTCAATTAGCTTTGTTTGAGTGTGTCTGACTTTCATTTAATTCAATTTTTGTAGATTGCATTTGACTTTCATTTGATTCAATTAGCTTTGTTGAATGCTTTTGACTTTTATTTGATTCAAAAAGCTTTGTTTGAATGTGTTTCACTTTCATTTGATTCAATTAACTTTGTAGAATGCATTTGACTTTTATTTGATTCAATTAGCTTTGTTGAATGCATTTGACTTTCATTTGTTTCAAAAAGCTTTTTTTGAATGTGTTTGACTTTCATTTGATTTAATTAGCTTTGTAGAATCCATTTGACTTTTATTTGATTCAATTTGCTTCGTTGAATGCATTTGACTTTCATTTGCTTCAAAAAGCTTTTTTTGAATGTGTTTGATTTTCATTTGATTTAATTAGCTTTGTAGAATGCATTTGGCTTTTATTTGATTCAATTAGCTTCGTTGAATGCATTTGACATTCATTTGATTCAAAAAGCTTTGTTTGAATATGTTTGACTTTCATTTGATTCAGTTAGCTTTGTTTGATCGTGTTTAACTTTCTTTTGATTCAATTCGCTTTGTAGAATGCATTTTACTTTCATTTGATTCAATTAGCTTTGTTGAATGAATTTGACTTTCACTTGATTCAAAAACTTTGATTGAATGTGTTTGACTTTCATTTGATTCACTTAGCTTTGTAGAATGCATTTGACTTTTATTTGATTCAATTAGCTTTGTAGAATGCATTTAACTTTCATGTGTATCAAAAAGCTTTGTTTGAATGTGTTGACTTTCATCTGATTCATTTAGCTTTGTAGAATGCATTAGACTTTCGTTTGATTCAAGTAGCTTTGTTTGAATGTGTTTGACTTTCATTTGATTCAATTTTTGTATATTTCATTTGACTTTCATTTGATTCAATTAGCTTTTTTGAATGTATTTGACTTTCATTTGATTTTAAAAGCTTTGTTTGAATGTGTTTGACTTTCATTAGGTTCAATTAGCTTTGTTTGATCGTGTTAAACTTTCTTTTGATTCAATTAGCTTTGAATAATGCATTTGACTATCATTTGATTCAATTAGCTTTGTTGAATGAATTTAACTTTCATTTGATTCAAAAAGCTTTGATTGAATGTGTTTCACTTTCATTTGATTCAATTAGCTTTGTAGAATGCATTTGACTTTCATTTGATTCAATTAGCTTTGTTGCAAGCATTTGACTTTCATTTGTTTCAAAAAACTTTGTGTGAATGTGTTTGACTTTCATTTGATTCAATTAGCTTTGTAGAATGCATTAGACTTTCATTTGATTAAAAAAGCTTTGTTTGAATGTGTTTGACATTCATTTGATTCAATTAGCCTTTTAGAATGCATTTGAATTTCATTTAATTCAATTAGCTTTGTTGCATGCATTTGACATTTCTTTGTTTCAAAAAACTTTGTTTGAATGTGTTTGACTTTCATTTGATTCAATTAGCTTTGTAGAATGCATTAGACTTTCATTTGATTCAATTAGCTTTGTTTGAATGTGTTTGACTTTCATTTAATTCAATTTTTGTAGATTGCACTTGACTTTCATTTGATTCAATTAGCTTTGTTGAGTGCTTTCGACTTTCATTTGATTCAAAAAGCTTTGTTTCTATGTGTTTCACTTTCATTTGATTCAATTAGCTTTGTAGAATGCATTTGACTTTAATTTAATTCAGTTAGCTTTGTTGAATGTATTCTACTTTCATATCATTCGAAAAACTTTGGTTGAATGTGTTTGAATTCATTTGATTCAATTGGCCTTGTAGATTGCATTTGACTTTCATTTGATTCAATTAGCTTTGTTGAAAGCATTTGACTTTCATTTGATTCAAAAAGCTTTCTTTGAATGTGTTTGACTCTCATTTGATTCAATTAGCTTTTTAGAATGCATTTAACTTTCATTTGATTCAAAAAGCTTTGTTTGAATGTGTTTGACTTTCATTTGATTCAATTAGCTTTGTAGAATGCATTTGACTTTCATTTAATTCAATTAGCTTTGTTGAATGTATTTGAATTTCATATCATTCGAAAAACTTTGGTTGAATGTGTTTGAATTCATTTGATTCAATTAGCCTTGTAGATTGCATTTGACTTTCATTTGATTCAATTAGCTTTGTTGAAAGCATTTGACTTTCAATTGATTCAAAAAGCTGTGTTTGAATGTGTTTGACTTTCATTTGATTCAATTAGCTTTGTAAAATGTGTTTGACTTTCATTTGATTCAATTAGCTTATTTGAATGCATTTGACTTTCATTTGATTCAAAAAGCTATGTTTGAATGTGTTTGACTTTCATTTGATTCATTTAGCCTTTTAGAATGCATTTGAATTTCATTTGATTCAATTAGCTTTGTTGAATGCATTTGACTTTCATTTGATCAAAAAAGCTTTGTTTGAATGTGTTTGACTTTCATTTGATTCAATTAGCTTTGTAGAATGCATTTGACTTTCATTTGATTCAATTAGTTTTGTTGCATGCATTTGACTCTTATTTGTTTCAAAAAGCTTTTTTTGAATGTGTTTGACTTTCATTTGATTTAATTAGCTTTGTAGAATCCATTTGACTTTTATTTGATTCAATTTGCTTCGTTGAATGCATTTGACTTTAATTTGCTTCAAAAAGCTTTTCTTGAATGTGTTTGATTTTCATTTGATTCAATTAGCTTTGTAGAATGCATTTGACTTTTATTTGATTCAATTAGCTTCGTTGAATGCATTTGACTTTCATTTGATTCAAAAAGCTTTGTTTGAATATGTTTGACTTTCATATGATTCAGTTAGCTTTGTTTGATCGTGTTTAACTTTCTTATGATTCAATTCGCTTTGTAGAATGCGTTTGACTTTCATTTGATTCAATTAGCTTTGTTGAATGAATTTGACTTTCACTTGATTCAAAAACTTTGATTGAATGTGTTTGACTTTCATTTGATTCACTTAGCTTTGTAGAATGCATTTGACTTTTATTTGATTCAATTAGCTTTGTAGAATGCATTTAACTTTCATGTGTATCAAAAAGCTTTGTTTGAATGTGTTGACTTTCATCTGATTCATTTAGCTTTGTAGAATGCATTAGACTTTCGTTCGATTCAAGTAGCTTTGTTTGAATGTGTTTGACTTTCATTTGATTCAATTTTTGTATATTTCATTTGACTTTCATTTGATTCAATTAGCTTTTTTGAATGCATTTCACTTTCATTTGATTTTAAAAGCTTTGTTTGAATGTGTTTGACTTTCATTAGGTTCAATTAGCTTTGTTTGATCGTGTTAAATTTTCTTTTGATTCAATTAGCTTTGAATAATGCATTTGACTTTCATTTGATTCAATTAGCTTTGTTGAATGAATTTAACTTTCATTTGATTCAAAAAGCTTTGATTGAATGTGTTTCACTTTCATTTGATTCAATTAGCTTTGTAGAATGCATTTGACTTTCATTTGATTCAATTAGCTTTGTTGCATGCATTTGACTTTCATTTGTTTCAAAAAACTTTGTGTGAATGTGTTTGACTTTCATTTGATTCAATTAGCTTTGTAGAATGCATTAGACTTTCATTTGATTCTATTACCTTTGTTTGAATGTGTTTGACTTTCATTTGATTCAATTAGCTTTGTAGAATGCATTAGACTTTCATTTGATTCTATTACCTTTGTTTGAATGTGTTTGACTTTCATTTGATTCAATTAGCTTTGTAGAATGCATTTGACTTTTATTTGATTCAATTAGCTTTGTTGAATGCATTAGAATTTCATATCATTCAAAAAACTTTGGTTGAATGTGTTTGAATTCATTTGATTCAATTAGCCTTGTAGATGGAATTTGACTTTCATTTGATTCAATTAGGTTTGTTGAAAGCATTTAACTTTCATTTGATTCAAAAAGCTATGTTTGAATGTGTTTGACTTTCATTTGATTCAATTAGCTTTGTAGAATGTGTTTGACTTTCATTTGATTCAATTAGCTTATTTGAATGCATTTGACTTTCATTTGATTCAAAAAGCTATGTTTGAATATGTTTGACTTTCATTTGGTTCAATTAGCCTTTTAGAATGCATTTCAATTTCATTTGATTCAATTATCTTTGTTGAATGCATTTGCTTTTCATTTGATTAAAAAAGCTTTGTTTGAATGTGTTTGACTTTCATTTGATTCAATTAGCTTTGTAGAATACATTAGACTTTCATTTGATTCTATTACCTTTGTTTGAATGTGTTTGATTTTCATTTGATTCAATTAGCTTTGTAGAATGCATTTGACTTTTATTTGATTCAATTAGCTTTGTTGAATGCATTAGAATTTCATATCATTCGAAAAACTTTGGTTGAATGTGTTTGAATTCATTTGATTCAATTAGCCTTGTAGATGGAATTTGACTTTCATTTGATTCAATTAGGTTTGTTGAAAGCATTTAACTTTCATTTGATTCAAAAAAAGCTATGTTTGAATGTGTTTGACTTTCATTTGATTCAATTAGCTTATTTGAATGCATTTGACTTTCATTTGATTCAAAAAGCTATGTTTGAATATATTTGACTTTTATTTGATTCAATTAGCTTTGTAGAATGCATTTGACTTTTATTTGATTCACTTAGCTTTGTTGAATGCATTAGACTTTCATTTGTTTTAAAAAGCTTTTTTGGAATGTGTTTGACTTTCATTTGATTCAATTAGCTTTTTAGAATGCATTTGACTTTTATTTGATTAAATTAGCTTCGTTAAATGCATTTGACTTTCATTTGATTCAAAAAGCTTTGTTTGAATATGTTTGACTTTCATTTGATTCAGTTATCTTTGTTTGATCGTGTTTAACTTTCTTTTGATTCAATTCGCTTTGTAGAATGCATTTGACTTTCATTTGATTCAATTAGCTTTGTTGAATGTATTTGACTTTCACTTGATTCAAAAAACTTTGATTGAATGTGTTTGACTTTCATATGATTCACTTAGCTTTGTAGAATGCAATTGACTTTTATTTGATTCAATTAGCTTTGTAGAATGCATTTAACTTTCATTTGTATCAAAAAGCTTTGTTTGAATGTGTTTGACTTTCATCTGATTCATTTAGCATCGTAAAATGCATTAGACTTTCGTTTGATTCAATTAGCTTTGTTTGAATGTGTTTGACTTTCATTTGATTTAATTTTTGTAGATTTCATTTGACTTTCATTTGTTTCAATTAGCTTTTTTGAATGCATTTGACTTTCATTTGATTCAAAAAGCTTTGTTTAAATGTGTTTGACTTTCAGTTGATTCAATTAGCTTTGTTTGATCGTGTTAAATTTTCTTTTGATTCAATTAGCTTTGAATAATGCATTTGACTTTCATTTGATTCAATTAGCTTTGTTGAATGAATTTGACTTTCATTTGATTCAAAAAGCTTAAATTGAATGTGTTTCACTTTCATTTGATTCAATTACCTTTGTAGAATGCATTTGAGTTTTATTTGATTCAATTAGCTTTGTTAAAAGCATTTGACTTTCGTTTGATTTAAAAAGCTTTCTTTGAATGTGTTTGACTCTCATTTGATTCAATTAGCTTTTTAGAATGCATTTAACTTTCATTTGATTCAAAAAGCTATGTTTGAATGTGTTTGACTTTCATTTGATTCAATTAGCTTTGTAAAATGTGTTTGACTTTCATTTGATTCAATTAGCTTATTTGAATGCATTTGACTTTCATTTGATTAAAAAAGCTTTGTTTGAATGTGTTTGACTTTCATTTGATTCAATTAGCTTTGTAGAATACATTAGACTTTCATTTTATTCAATTAGCTTTGTTGCATGCATTTGACTTTCATTTGTTTCAAAAAACTTTGTGTGAATGTGTTTGACTTTCATTTGATTCAATTAGCTTTGTAAAATGCATTAGACTTTCATTTGATTCAATTAGCTTTGTTTGAATGTGTTTGACTTTCATTTGATTCAATTAGCTTTGTAGAATCCATTTGACTTTTATTTGATTCAATTTGCTTCGTTGAATGCATTTGACTTTCATTTGATTCAATTAGCTTTGTTGCATGCATTTGACATTTATTTGTTTCAAAAAACTTTGTTTGAATGTGTTTGACTTTTATTTGATTCAATTAGCTTTGTTTGAATGTGTTTGACTTTCATTTAATTCAATTTTTGTAGATTGCATTTGAGTTTCATTTGATTCAATTAGCTTTGTTGAATGCTTTTGACTTTCATTTGATTCAAAAAGCTTTGTTTCTATGTGTTTCACTTTCATTTGATTCAATTAGCTTTGTAGAATGCATTTTACTTTCATTTAATTCAATTAGCTTTGTTGAATGTATTTGACTTTCATATCATTCGAAAAACTTTGGTTGAATGTGTTTGAATTCATTTGATTTAATTAGCCTTGTAGATTGCATTTGACTTTCATTTGATTCAATTAGCTTTGTTGAAAGCATTTGACTTTCATTTGATTCAAAAGCTATCTTTGAATGAGTTTGACTTTCATTTGTTTCAATTAGCTTTGTAGAATGTGTTTGACTTTTATTTGATTTAATTAGCTTATTTGAATGCATTTGACTTTCATTTGATTCAAAAAGCTATGTTTGAATATGTTTGACTTTCATTTGATTCAATTAGCCTTTTAGAATGCATTTGAATTTTATTTGATTCAATTAGCTTTGTTGAACGCATTTGACTTTCATTTGATTAAAAAAGTTTTGTTTGAATGTGTTTGACTTTCATTTGATTCAATTAGCTTTGTAGAATGCATTTGACTTTCATTTGATTCAATGAGCTTTGTTGCATGCATTTGACTTTCATTTGTTTCAAAAAACTTTGTGTGAATGAGTTTGACTTTCATTTGATTCAATTAGCTTTGTAGAATGCATTAGACTTTCATTTGATTCTATTAGCTTTGTTTGAATGTGTTTGACTTTCATTTGATTTAATTAGCTTTGTAGAATGCATTTAACTTTTATTTGATTCAATTAGCTTTGTTGAAGGCATTAGACTTTCATTTGTTTTAAAAAGCATTTTTTGAATGTGTTTGACTTTCATTTGATTCAATTAGCTTTGTAGAATGCATTTGACTTTTATTTGATTCAATTAGCTTCGTTGAATGTGTTTCGGGGTTTTCTGATGTCCTGCGGGAGAGTTACAATTCCGAGACTGGAACCGGACGCCTGTACCTACAAAATAACGGAGACTCCTGAAAGCTCCGCCTCCAACGGTCAAGTTAGTACCTGATTAAGGAGTAATTAATACGGAAATTAAAGTAATAAGATCTCTCTAGGTGAGAGTGTTTAATGTTGGTAATCTGCGTCGTTAGCGAGATTAGCCGGTTATTAGTGTTCCGTAATGTTTCTGTTCTTCTCTTAATTTCTTGATTAATGAGGATTAATTGAGTATTTATAGCCTTGAGAAGCGTGCCACTCTCTAGGTTTAGGGTAAACCTAGGGCTGACCGGGCCTCTAGACAGGATTGGGCCTTGTTGGCCGGTTTTCCCATTTGGCATGGGTGGACACGTGGCGTGCCTCGATTGGTCCGTAGAGGACGTATCTGTGATTGACACGTGGCAGGCTCCTATTGGCCTTCGTGAAGGACACGTGGCGGAACCTGGTTGGTCCACTTGTCAGACGGTGATTGGTGGATAAAAATCCCCTAATCATTTGCCCCTCACAGGTGGCACGTGACTGGTCACGTGTCGCCTGTGACAGGTGTCGCATGGTGACAGGCGACGGCCTGCTACAGGTGTCACCTTGCAAACGGCCGAGAGATTTTCCCGCCCAAATTTCGAATTTGGAAGCGACCCTTCGCCTTCTCACTTTGCCTATAAAAGGAAGTGTTGACTTCGGTCATTTTCACATTTGAGAACTTTGCGAGAACATTCGGACCCCTGAACTTGCTCTGACATTTCGGACCTTTTCTGCCTACCGCCTGTTCTGACAAGCCGACTGCACCGGATTTCCAGAACTTCATCAACCGTCACTCGTTCAGGTAACTCAGTTCTCTTACTCTTAATTTTCTTTTTATTTTTTGAAATGGCACCACGGAAGCACACGACACGACCTAAGTTAGTGATCAGCCGGTCACCGGGGACGGCTGAATCTAGGACTAGGAGTGCCGCCTGCCCTTTTCTGGACCCATCTTTGCCCTTTATACAAAGTCCGACTGTATCTGTGTCTATGCAGAACGTGATGGCCAGAACAAAACAGACTGCTATGATATCAAACTCAGACGGCTCCTCCCAAAGGGTGCTCATTAGTGAAACATCTGACCAGGCGCCAGATGTAGAATTGAAACGAGGCGGCTGCCAAGCCGACAGTTCTGAGAGAGGGGCCAAGGTGGTCCCTTCCCATCTTACCGTGGACATGTCTAATTTTCCTCCTGCTCCTTCTAAGGGAGAGGAGGCGGGCCCCTCTGGGAGAGGGGAGGAGTCGTCCTCTTCGGACTCGTCAGAGGACGAGTCCGAGTCCAGCTCTTCTGGCCACAGTTCTCCAAGCTCAGAAGAAAGACATAGCTGCCTACAAGAGGCGAGACTTTCTCATGCAGTTGAGAAGGGGGACAATTGGGCGGAGCCGTCCGCCTCTTACAGAGAGGAAAACGCCCCTACTGCTGCATGGTACCCCGGGGCCGGATCGCAACCATGCAAGACAAAGTGGCGAGCTTTATTGCTAACCACAGAATGGGCCCGGAATTTTTACTGTTCGTGCCGGATCCAGAAGACACTGTCGTCTGGCCGGCTGGTACCAGCTATAATGACGGCTGCTTTGGCTGCTATGTGGCGGCCATCAAAGCTGGACTGCGCTTCCCATTACATCCGGCTGTTCAGCGGATTTTAGATGGGTATGATTTGGGGTTATGGCAGTTAGCCCCCAACTCTTGGGTAAACGTACTCGGCTATGTGGCCGGGTGCGAAATGTACGGGGTGGAGCCAAGCTTTGAGGCTTTCGCCCACATGAACTATCTCAGCCGGACCCCTAAGTCGGGAGGTACCGGCTGGTATCAATTAACAAGCTATAGGGGTTACCTCATGACGAGAGGTAAAGCGAACAAATGGAAGGATTGGCGGAACACCTTCCTTATCATTGAGGGTTCAGACACGGAGCTGAACCAACGTTTTAACAAGTGGAATAGGGATCCGCCTCTTCTCGCAGGCGGCCGCAGCATGCCGCCTGTTCCCCCAAAGGCTAAAAGAGAGATCCTAGACAAAGGACTCTTCAAAGTAGAGACTAGGGTGAACCCTACTTCAGGGGTACGAGAGCAAGTACCCCTAAACTGCGTCCCGAGCTTCAAGTGGCTCTATGACGAGTACTTTTTGGCCGCCTGTGGCCTCAGCAGTCGGTGCTCTAGAGGTAGCCGGCCTGACAAATACTCTGTTTTTTTTTCACGCCTTGTTTACTTGGGATCTTTACTAACTTTGCTGTTTATTTTTTGCAGCTGACGCCATGAGTAAAATAACAGCATCCAAGACTGCGGCGGCCATGTTGCGGGCCTCTCTCATGCAACAGTCTTATGCCGACTCCCCCAACAAGGGGGCACCCTTGGTAGGCTTCGAAAACTCTTCCTCTTTTAGTTGTCTTATGCATATACTAACTCTTTTTGTTTTCAGTCTGGCACTCCAAGGGCTTCTTCCTCGCAACAGCCGGACCCCAAGGCCCGAAGGACGACTGTTGCAAGCTCTCCTGGGTCTTCCAGGAAAACAGTGGCGGCTGAGAAGCAGCCGGCCACTTCTTCTAAAACCCCGGCGGGGCCGCCTAGAAGTATGGACAATTACTTGTAAAAACTCATTTGCTTCCTTCTTAACTAGGTCTAACTTGCTTTTTTTTACGCTTGATGCAGCCGGCCCTCAGGGGCTTGACTTGGTTGAGGTAGCCAAGTCCATGATCAAAGTAGTTCCTCCATCTGAAAGGGAGGCGGTCAGGGGTGCCGGCACCCTTGACCTTGATGGGATTTCAGGGGTCCTTGCTGAGGTATACTTGGCATATTTTTGAGTATTCGAGTTCCAGGACGCCTGTTATCTTTTTTGTTTGGAAACTGACGCCTGTTTTTTTTTTTTTGTACTTAGGCCCTGCTCCGAGTTAACAGCCTTCGCAAGCCGATTGATCGGAAAAACAAAGAGGTAAAGGCCGCAAAAGCTATGGCCGCCTCCAACTGTGATAAGGCAATGTTTCAAATTGCCCAAAATGAAGTACTGACCATTGATCTTCTTTATTATCAGGCGCAGGCTACCGCCGCTGTTCGGGCTCAGTTAGAGGCGGCCCAAAAGAAGAATGACGAGCTGGAGGCGACCGTCACAAATCTTAAGGCCGAGCTGAAACCTCTTCGCCAAAAAATGCACTCTTACGAAGCCATGGAGAAATCTTTGGCCAACGTAAAAGAACGCCTGGTGAGCCAAGAGAAGAGTCTTACCCAAGAGCTCTCGGAAAAGGCCGAGCAAGAGAAGAAAGAGCTCGTCCGAGAGATGGTGGAAGACTCCGCTCAAACCCAGCGCATGACCTGGGGCCGACTGTTCCCCAGTGCCGACTTTGCCTCATGGGAAAGAACGTACCGCCAGTGTTCGGAAACATATAATCAACAGATCCTGGCGGCTGCTGAGGAAGAGGCGTTGGAAGAAGAGGAGGAAGAGCCGGTTGTGGCGCTTGTGCCACTTGGGGGTAAGGCATCAAAAGAGGGTGCAGCTAAAGCCGAGTCCAGCAAGAAGAGTGCTGACC
The DNA here is from genome assembly GCF_001683475.1 of Chenopodium quinoa. Lineage (NCBI taxonomy): Eukaryota > Viridiplantae > Streptophyta > Magnoliopsida > Caryophyllales > Amaranthaceae > Chenopodium > Chenopodium quinoa. The sequence goes on from NW_018745128.1 coordinate 56,612, forward strand.
AGGCGGCAACTGCTAATACTGAACTGCCCCCTTCTTAAGCTTTAAGTATTATTTTTTTTATTTTTTTTTTTTTCACGGCCTGCGTGCCGTTTGCTTTGTATTTACCCGGCCAGGGGGCCGGGGTTTTGAATATTTTGCTGGTCTTTAATGACCGGCTTATTTTTAATCAACTTTTTGTTTTGATTCAAATTTGTCTAAGTATTCCATATCTAATATCCCATTGTTCACTAGACCGACTGTTGTGTATGGCCGAACGTTGCAGACAGGTACAAATAGTAAGTACGCCGCCTATGCCCCTGGACGACTGGTTGTCTGTTTCCAGGATAGACGATCAGTCGACCATTTAGTCAATCGGTATTCGAACTATTTATTCAATCGGTTTGACCAAGTAAATAGTATTACCTAGTCGCCAAGGAATTATGTAAGATAACAAGCGGCGGGTACCGGTTGTTTCCCTTTATTGCCAATGTTGGCTTTTAACTCGTAATTTGTTAACCTAGCAAGAGTAGTGGTTGAGAGCCCCTGCTTATTAAAAACAGGCGGACGACTCATACCTTTTAGGCTCCATACTAAGTTTGAGTGACTATTAAGTTAACATAGGAGTTACTTAGTCTTCGTCACAATCTAGATTGAGTAGTAGAGGTACCAGGCGGCGTAGGCCGGCTAGACCCCTTGATTCGTCAATGTTTGTTGGCTATTAACTCAATAGGTACCCCCTGCATTTATCCCAAGTAATACAGGCGGTCATCTGACTCAGATGTCAACTGCTACCACTGGTTTGGTTAGTGATAGAGTTATCCTTGTCTCAAAAACGGCTACGTGGTTGCCCTTGGGGACAGTCGTATAGGTGCCGTGTAATTAGTTTATAGAACAATGTTCCACCCAAAAGGGAGCTGCTCTCTGCGACGAATTTCATCCGGAGGGATGCCGTCGGACGCCTGCTATGATGTTGGGACAGGTCGTATTAGTTTTGTAGATTTGATCAGTTGGCTTGGCGCCTGGTCTGATCATTCGGCCGGTGGCCTTGGTAAGTTCTTGGTGAACGTAGGTGCTAAGTAAAAGAAGGGTAGCCGCCTGTTAGGCACAGGGTCGGCCAGGCCCTAATCTTTTTAGCTAAGTATTGTGAGTAAAATACTCAATGGAGAGTAGCCGACTGTAAAGGAACAGACGGCATGCCCCTCTGAAGATAGAGTGAAAAAACTCAATGGAGAGTAGCCGACTGTAAAGGTACAGACGGCATGCCCCTCGTAATACAAAATTGAATAGTAAGTGCAAACTTTATTAAGTAGCTCTTTACTTTACATTTTTCAGAAGAAATATTTTTTAAGGTTATCTACATTCCAAGTTCGAGGCAACGGTTGTCCGTCTGGTGTTTCCAGACGGTAGGTACCGTCCCTGACTTCCTCATAGATTCGGTAGGGTCCTTCCCAGTTGGGAGTTAGTTTGCCAGACTCATTAGCCCTACCGACTGCTTCCATTTTTCTAAGTACAAAGTCCCCTACTTTGAGTGGACGCCTGTGTACTTTTTTGTTGTATGATCTAGTCATTCTCAGGCGATAGATCTCATGGCGCAAAACAGCATTGCCCCTCTTTTCAGGAAGTGAGTCTAATGCCAAGCGCATGGCTTCCCAGTTTGCCTCTTCGTCATATAGCATTACTCGAAGAGTCGGCTCGTAGTGTTCTATTGAAAGAACAGCTTCCGCACCATAAGTTAGGAGGAATGGAGTTTCTCCAGTCGCCCCTTTTTCAGTCGTCCTAATGGCCCAGAGAACATGTGGTAGTTCATCCGCCCATAGGCCGCCTGCTCGTTCAATCTTTTTCTTGAGACCGTCTGAGATGATTTTATTAAAGGCTTCTACCTGGCCGTTTGCTTGTGGATGGCCGACAGATGCAAAGTAGTGTGCAATTCCTTGGTCTCCCAACCAGCTTTTAAGAACAGGCGTCTCAAATTGGGGACCATTATCAAAAACCATGGACATGGGAACCCCGAACCGAGTGATGACGTTTTTCCAAATGAATGAAATTACATCTTTCGTCTTGATTCCCTTTACAGCCTCCGCCTCTACCCATTTAGTAAAGTAGTCAACGGCAACAAGTATATACCTTCTGCCGCCTGTAGCAGGCGTATATGGACCCAGAATGTCCATGCCCCACTTAGCAAACGGTAGTGGGCTGTGAATGGTAGTGAGGTCAGTAGCCGGACGGTGAATTAATTTGCCAAACCTTTGGCACTTGTCACATTTTTTCACCATCTCCATTGCATCTGCTTCCAAAGTAGGCCAAAAGTAACCCTGCCGCCTTGCCCTTTGAGCAAGCTTCCTACCACCTATATGAGAAGCACAGTAACCAGAGTGAAGATCATCTAGTATCTCTCGTCCCTTTTCAGGAGTAACACACTTTAAGAAGGGTTGAAGGTACCCCCTCTTGTGAAGTTCTCCCTGTATCATTTCAAAACAGGAGGCTCGTTTTTTCAGTGCTGCCGCCTGTTGAGGATCATCCGGCAGTGTACCGTTTGTCAGATATGCCCTGATTGAATCCATCCAGGTTGAGCTTCTGTCTAGGATTCCAATAGGGTTTTCCTCGATGCTTCTCTTCTCCATTACTTCCCAAAAAACAGTTCGAGGAGTATCAGAGGAGGCGGATGATGCTAATTTTGACAGTGCATCTGCCTGGTTGTTTTCTGATCTCGGCACTTGGATCAGATGGAAATCCTCAAGGGAGCCGACTGATTGTCGGACCGCCTGTAAATACTTGATCATGGCCGGATGGGTTGCTTCGTATTCGCCATTGTACTGACTCACTATCAATTGTGAATCAGAACAGGCGTCTATTTTTCTTGCCCCTGCCGCCTTGCACATGCGGATCCCGGCTAGTAAAGCTTCATATTCTGCCTCATTGTTTGAAGCCTGAAAACTGAAGCGTAGAGCATACTCGAACCTGTCGCCCTCTGGAGATTGACATACGACGCCTGCTCCACAACCATTTGAAGTAGAGCTTCCGTCCACATATACCTTCCAGACTTGGTCTGGAACTTGAGAGTCAGTAGGACGAGTCATCTCTACAATAAAGTCAGCAAAGGCTTGCCCCTTCACTGCTTTTCTAGGCTCGAAAGTAACTTCGAGGCTCTGTATTTCTATGGCCCATTTGATCATTCGTCCTGACGACTCCATGATGGTAAGGGGCCGCTTGATTGGTTGGTCAGTATACACGACGACTGCATGTGCCAAAAAGTAGGGCTTCAATTTTTTAACAGCCATGAAGAGTGCAAGACCAAATTTCTCCACTAGGGGATACCTCAACTCGGCATTTTTCAGTACGTGACTGACAAAGTAGACCGGGAGCTGACAGCCGTCCCTTTCAGCAAGGAGCACAGCGCTTAACGCATGATCAGAGACGGCCAGATACATGTAGAGATCCTCTTTGGGCAAAGGGCTGACCAGCCTCGGCAAGGAATGCAAGTGAACTTTTAATTTCTGGAAGGCGGCCTCAGCATCCGGCCCCCATTCAAACCTTGCCTTTTTCTTAATTGCCTGGAAAAAGTATAGGCATTTGTCGCCTGATCGGCTTAGGAATCTCCCCAAGGCCGCCAGACAACCTGTTAACTTCTGAACCTCTCGGATGGTACGAGGCGACTGCATGTCAATGACCGCCTGCACCTTCTCAGGGTTCGCCTCTATTCCTCTCTGATTGATAAGGAATCCGAGAAATTTCCCAGACTCAACTTCAAATACACATTTCTTGGGATTGAGCATGACATGGTGCTGCCTGAGTGTGGCGAAAGTTTCTCGGAGGTCCGTCAGATGATCTTTCTGAAGCTTAGTCTTGACAATCATATCATCAATATATGCCTCGACGTTTCTCCCAATCTGATCAAAGAACACTGTGTTTATCATTCGTTGGAAGGTAGCCGGGGCATTCTTAAGACCAAACGGCATGACCGTGTAACAGTATAACCCCTGATCAGTGACGAAGGCCGTCTTCTCCTGATCTTTCTTCCATAAAGGAATTTGATGGAAACCAGAATAGGCGTCCATAAAACTCATCAAGGCATGACCTGCTGTTGAGTCGACCAGATTATCAATTTTAGGCAGAGGGTAACTGTCTTTGGGGCACGCCTTGTTTAAGTCTGTGTAGTCTACACACATTCGCCAGGTGCCATTCGGCTTTTTAACAAGCACCACATTTGCAACCCAGTCTGGGAAGTAACATTGCCGAATGAACCCTGCATCAAGTAATTTTTTAACTTCGGCGGCTGCCGCCTGACTTCTTTCTTCGCCATGGTTCCGCTTCTTTTGCCGTACCGGCTTCTTTTTCGGATCCACAGCGAGTTTATGTACTGCCAGATCAGGACTAATGCCTGGCATTTCATGGACTTCAAATGCAAAGATGTCCTTGTATTCTTTCAATAGATTGTGAAAGTCGTCACCAAGGTTTTACAAAGCAGTCGTCCCAACTTTGACTGTTCGGTCAGGACGTGAGTCGTCTAAGATCAGGTCCGCATGCTCACCAGCCGGCTGAGGGCGGAACTCATCCGGCCGCTCCTCTGCCAATGATTGCTATTTTCTTACTTTTCTTGCGGACTCTGTCTGGGACGCCTTTCTCTTTTTGTCGCCTGTTTCTTGAACAGGCGCACTCACCTTGACATTGTCAAGGTATGTTTTTTCTCCACTTGACCCAGTGGCCATAACAGTGGGCTTGACATCCGAGAGATAGCACTCTCGGGCCATCCTCTGATCTCCCCTTAGGGAGCCGACTGTTCCATTGTCCCTCTCAAACTTAAGCAGCATAAGAGACAGGATTATAACAGCCTTGGAATTATTCAGGGTTGGTCGACCCAGAATCATGTTGTAGGCCGAGAGTTCCTCTACTACGAGGAACCAGACTACCAGGTGTCGTCCTTCCCCTTTTTCGCCCAGGCGAATGGGTAAATCTACTCGTCCCAGTGGGTGGACGACTCCTCCTCCAAACCCTATTAAAGGGTGGGAGGCCGGATGTATGCAGTCCGTCTGATATTTCAGTTTTGACAGACATTTGCTGCTGATGAGATCTGAGGAGCTCCCGGTATCTATGAGGATTCGGCCAACTCTCTGGTTGGCCACTTTACATTCAATAACGAGAGGGTCGTCATGCGGCCCCCTTACCCCTCCTAGATCCTCTTCAGTGATGACAATCTCAGGAAATGTATATTTGGACGGCCGTTCTTGGTGAACGGAATTTACATCTAACCGCCTTATATTATCTTTGTTGCCCCTAATAGTGGGGCCGCCTCCTGAGAAGCCGCCTGCAATGGTGTAGACGACTGCATCATCTGTATCGGAACTGTCGGCCTGTTGATTCTTTTTGGCCGACTGCTTTTTTGAGGAAGTGTTCCCCGTAGATTTCTTGACATAAGTGTCAAGATCACCTTGCTCAGCCAGGCGGTCTAGGTACCGCATGAGACTGATGCAGTCATTGGTGTGATGACCAACGTCATCATGATAAGCACAGATTTTGTCTTGGTTCCGGTTGTTTGCAGAACCCTTCATGGGGACCGGCTTCTCAATTGAGAACCGTCCCTTTATTTCTTTTAGGATAAACTGGTTATCCTTGTTAAACACATACTTTGGGGAGTATGGTTTGAATTCTTTTTTCTTTTTCTGGGCCGGCTGTTTAGAGGAATCAACCGCCCAGACCTCTTTTCTTTTCTCATCTTTGTTAGACGACTGTTTCTGTCGTCCGTCTCTTTTGTCGAACCTTTTCCCGTCCGACTGTTTTATCGTACACAGATCAGTCGCCTGTATATAGGCTTCTGCTTCAATCAAGGCCTCTTGAAGAGTCGCCACCCTTTTTCGAACTAAATCAAATTTGAAGGTAGACCCGTCTTTGAGACCTCTAAAAAAGTCAGTATAAGCTACCTCATCCGGTAACCCTTGAATCTGTATTCTCATCAGGTTGAACCGCCTGATGTAAGAACGAAGCCCCTCCTTCTCGCCCTGCTGAATTGTTCCCAAATCAAGGGTCGTTTTCTTCGCAGGGATGTTCATGGCGAAGTTGGAGGCAAATAAGTAAGCAAGCGTCCTGAAGCTGTTTACACAACCAGTCGGCAGGTTGCCGAACCATTGCTGTGCGATTCCCTTTAGAGTCGCTGGGAAACACTTGCACCAAGTGGGATCATCCAACCCTTGAAGGTACATCAGGTTGGTGAATGCCATCAGATGGTCTTCTGGGTTAGTAGTGTCGTCATAGGCGCCTACTAGTACATTTTTTACTTTGGCCGGCTGAGCGGCTTCAGTAATTTCCTTGGAGAAGGCCGATGGCTGTTCACCAAGTCTAAGCAACCGTAGCTGCCAGTCCATAGGTTGGACGTTTTTTGCTGCAGGTCCACCAAATGGAGGTGGCTGCATAAAATACTGTTGTTGCGGCACAAATGGTAAGTTTGGTACCGCCTGGGCACTATGAAAGCCGGACTGACGGGAGGTGCCGCCTGACTGACTCTCATGGTACGACTGAGTATGCCTCATCGAGGCATTTCGCAAACTGTCTTGAAAATTTGAAGTAGAAGCCGACTCTGACAATCGGTCACTCTTCTTCTGCTCTAGCAGTAGCCGAGCATCTGTGAACGTTTGCTTTGACCCGTCCGCCTGAATCTGATGAACCGGTTTCCTATTTCCCGTAGGATAACGGAATTTTGTGAAATCAAGAGCAAGTGGCTCCCGCTTCTTGGATTTAGGATGAGGAGTCGCCTCTCGCCCTTGAACTAGCTTCCTCTTCAGTGAAGTGGAAGGTTTTTTGGCCGACTGCTCTTTGACTGAAGCAGGCGGCTTTTTGTTGATCAACTCTTGAATCTCTCCCTTGAAGTCCCTCATGAAGGTCATGAGTTCGTTCCTTGTGATGGGAGCAGACCCATCAGTCGGCTGTTGCCGAGCAGGCGGTGCGCCTGCTGGCTCGCTTCCTGTTTGAAGATGCTCCCGTTCCCTCCTTTCGGTATGACGGGTACGTCGGGCCCTTAGGGTCCCGTCTGGAGCTGTATGAGTTTCCACTTCAAATTCACTTTCGGTATCATGGTCCGACTGAACTTGAGGGTCGTCTAGGGGACGCCTCTCTTCAGGAGTCGGTACAGACTTGGATGCCATCTCTGAAGTACTCTCCCCACAGACGGCGCCAAATGTTTCGGGGTTTTCTGATGTCCTGCGGGAGAGTTACAATTCCGAGACTGGAACCGGACGCCTGTACCTGCAAAATAACGGAGACTCCTGAGAGCTCCGCCTCCAACGGTCAAGTTAGTACCTGATTAAGGAGTAATTAATACGGAAATTAAAGTAATAAGATCTCTCTAGGTGAGAGTGTTTAATGTTGGTAATCTGCGTCGTTAGCGAGATTAGCCGGTTATTAGTGTTCCGTAATGTTTCTGTTCTTCTCTTAATTTCTTGATTAATGAGGATTAATTGAGTATTTATAGCCTTGAGAAGCGTGCCACTCTCTAGGTTTAGGGTAAACCTAGGGCTGACCAGGCCTCTAGACAGGATTGGGCCTTGTTGGCCGGTTTTCCCATTTGGCATGGGTGGACACGTGGCGTGCCTCGATTGGTCCGTAGAGGACGTATCTGTGATTGACACGTGGCAGGCTCCTATTGGCCTTCGTGAAGGACACGTGGAGGAACCTGGTTGGTCCACTTGTCAGACGGTGATTGGTGGATAAAAATCCCCTAATCAGAATGCATTTCACTTTCATTTGATTCAAAAAGCTTTGTTTGAATATGTTTGACTTTCATTTGATTCAGTTAGCTTTGTTTGATCGTGTTTAACTTTCTTTTAATTCAATTCGCTTTGTAGAATGCATTTGACTTTCATTTGATTCAATTAGCTTTGTTGAATGTATTTGACTTTCACTTGATTCAAAAAACTTTGATTGAATGTGTTTGACTTTCATTTGATTCACTTAGCTTTGTAGAGTGCATTTGACTTTTTTTTGATTCAATTAGCTTTGTAGAATGCATTTAACTTTCATTTGTATCAAAAAGCTTTGTTTGAATGTGTTTGACTTTCATTTGTTTCAATTAGCTTTGTAGAATGTGTTTGACTTTCATTTGATTTAATTAGCTTATTTGAATGCATTTGACTTTCATTTGATTCAAAAAGCTATGTTTGAATGTGTTTGACTTTCAATTGATTTAATTAGCCTTTTAGAATGCATTTGAATTGCATTTGATTCAATTAGCTTTGTTGAATGCATTAGACTTTCATTTGTTTTAAAAAGCTTTTTTTGAATGTGTTTAACTTTCTTTTGATTCAATTCGCTTTGTAGAATGCATTTGACTTTCATTTGATTCAATAGCTTTGTTGAATGATTTGACTTTCATTTGATTAAAAAAGCTTTGTTTGAATGTGTTTGACTTTCATTTGATTCAGTTATCTTTGTTTGATCGTGTTTAACTTTCTTTTGATTCAATTCGCTTTGTAGAATGCATTTGACTTTCATTTGATTCAATTAGCTTTGTTGAATGTATTTGACTTTCACTTGATTCAAAAAACTTTGATTGAATGTGTTTGACTTTCATATGATTCACTTAGCCTTGTAGAATGCAATTGCCTTTTATTTGATTCAATTAGCTTTGTAGAATGCATTTAACTTTCATTTGTATCAAAAAGCTTTGTTTGAATGTGTTTGACTTTCATCTGATTCAATTAGCATCGTAAAATTCATTACACTTTCGTTTGATTCAATTAGCTTTGTTTGAATGTGTTTGACTTTCATTTGATTCAATTTTTGTAGATTTCATTTGACTTTCATTTGTTTCAATTATCTTTTTTGAATGCATTTGACTTTCATTTGATTCAAAAAGCTTTGTTTGAATGTGTTTGACTTTCAGTTGATTCAATTAGCTTTGTTTGATCGTGTTAAATTTTCTTTTGATTCAATTAGCTTTGAATAATGCATTTGACTTTCATTTGATTCAATTAGCTTTGTTGAATGAATTTGACTTTCATTTGATTCAAAAAGCTTAAATTGAATGTGTTTCACTTTCATTTGATTCAATTACCTTTGTAGAATGCATTTGAGTTTTATTTGATTCAATTAGCTTTGTTAAAAGCATTTGACTTTCGTTTGATTTAAAAAGCTTTCTTTGAATGTGTTTGACTCTCATTTGATTCAATTAGCTTTTTAGAATGCATTTAACTTTCATTTGATTCAAAAAGCTATGTTTGAATGTGTTTGACTTTCATTTGATTCAATTAGCTTTGTAAAATGTGTTTGACTTTCATTTGATTCAATTAGCTTATTTAAATGCATTTGACTTTCATTTGATTCAAAAAGCTATGTTTGAATGTGTTTGACTTTCATTTGATTCAATTAGCCTTTTAGAATGCCTTTGAATTTCATTTGATTCAATTAGCTTTGTTGAATGCATTTGACTTTCATTTGATTTTGTTTGAATGTGTTTGACTTTCATTTGATTCAATTAGCTTTGTATAATGCATTAGACTTTCATTTTATTCAATTAGCTTTGTTGCATGCATTTGACTTTCATTTGTTTCAAAAAACTTTGTGTGAATGTGTTTGACTTTCATTTGATTCAATTAGCTTTGTAGAATGCATTAGACTTTCATTTGATTCAATTAGCTTTGTTTGAATGTGTTTGACTTTCATTTGATTCAATTAGCTTTGTAGAATCCATTTGACTTTTATTTGATTCAATTTGCTTCGTTGAATGCATTTGACTTTCATTTGATTCAATTAGCTTTGTTGCATGCATTTGACATTTATTTGTTTCAAAAAACTTTGTTTGAATGTGTTTGACTTTCATTTGATTCAATTAGCTTTGTAGAATGCATTAGACTTTCATTTGATTCAATTAGCGTTGTTTGAATGTGTTTGACTTTCATTTAATTCAATTTTTGTAGATTGCATTTGAGTTTCATTTGATTCAATTAGCTTTGTTGAATGCTTTTGACTTTCATTTGATTCAAAAAGCTTTGTTTCTATGTGTTTCACTTTCATTTGATTCAATTAGCTTTGTAGAATGCATTTTACTTTCATTTAATTCTATAAGCTTTGTTGAATGTATTTGACTTTCATATCATTCGAAAAACTTTGGTTGAATGTGTTTGAATTCATTTGATTTAATTAGCCTTGTAGATTGCATTTGACTGTCATTTGATTCAATTAGCTTTGTTGAAAGCATTTGACTTTCATTTGATTCAAAAGCTATCTTTGAATGAGTTTGACTTTCATTTGTTTCAATCAGCTTTGTAGAATGTGTTTGACTTTTATTTGATTTAATTAGCTTATTTGAATGCATTTGACTTTCATTTGATTCAAAAAGCTATGTTTGAATATGTTTGACTTTCATTTGATTCAATTAGCCTTTTAGAATGCATTTGAATTTTATTTGATTCAATTAGCTTTGTTGAATGCATTTGACTTTCATTTGATTAAAAAAGCTTTGTTTGAATGTGTTTGACTTTCATTTGATTCAATTAGCTTTGTAGAATGCATTTGACTTTCATTTGATTCAATTAGCTTTGTTGCATGCATTTGACTTTCATTTGTTTCAAAAAACTTTGTGTGAATGAGTTTGACTTTCATTTGATTCAATTAGCTTTGTAGAATGCATTAGACTTTCATTTGATTCTATTAGCTTTGTTTGAATGTGTTTGACTTTCATTTGATTTAATTAGCTTTGTAGAATGCATTTAACTTTTATTTGATTCAATTAGCTTTGCTGAAGGCATTAGACTTTCATTTATTTTAAAAAGCATTTTTTGAATGTGTTTGACTTTCATTTGATTCAATTAGCTTTGTAGAATGCATTTGGCTTTTATTTGATTCAATTAGCTTCGTTGAATGCATTTGACTTTCATTTGATTCAAAAAGCTATGTTTGAATATACTTGACTTTCATTTGATTCAATTAGCCTTTTAGAATGCATTTGAATTTTATTTGATTCAATTAGCTTTGTTGAATGCATATGACTTTCATTTGATTAAAAAAGCTTTGTTTGAATGTGTTTGACTTTCATTTGATTCAATTAGCTTTGTAGAATGCATTTGACTTTCATTTGATTCAATTAGCTTTGTTGCATGCATTTGACTTTCATTTGTTTCAAAAAACTTTGTGTGAATGAGTTTGACTTTCATTTGATTCAATTAGCTTTGTAGAATGCATTAGACTTTCATTTGATTCTATTAGCTTTGTTTGAATGTGTTTGACTTTCATTTGATTTAATTAGCTTTGTAGAATGCATTTAACTTTTATTTGATTCAATTAGCTTTGTTGAAGGCATTAGACTTTCATTTGTTTTAAAAAGCATTTTTTGAATGTGTTTGACTTTCATTTGATTCAATAAGCTTTGTAGAATGCATTTGACTTTTATTTGATTCAATTAGCTTCGTTGAATGCATTTGACTTTCATTTGATTCAAAAAGCTTTGTTTGAATATGTTTGACTTTCATTTGATTCAGTTAGCTTTGTTTGATCGTGTTTAACTTTCTTTTGATTCAATTCGCTTTGTAGAATGCATTTGACTTTCATTTGATTCAATTAGCTTTGTTGAATGTATTTGACTTTCACTTAATTCAAAAAACTTTGATTGAATGTGTTTGACTTTCATTTGATTCACTTAGCTTTGTAGAGTGCATTTGACTTTTATTTGATTCAATTAGCTTTGTAGAATGCATTTAACTTTCATTTGTATCAAAAAGCTTTGTTTGAATGTGTTTGACTTTCATTTGTTTCAATTAGCTTTGTAGAATGTGTTTGACTTTCATTTGATTTAATTAGCTTATTTGAATGCATTTGACTTTCATTTGATTCAAAAAGCTATGTTTGAATGTGTTTGACTTTCTATTGATTTAATTAGCCTTTTAGAATGCATTTGAATTGCATTTGATTCAATTAGCTTTGTTGAATGCATTTGACTTTCATTTGATTCAAAAAGCTTTGTTTGAATGTGTTTCACTTTCATTTGATTCAATTAGCTTTGTTTGATCGTGTTAAATTTTCTTTTGATTCAATTAGCTTTGAATAATGCATTTGACTTTCATTTGATTCAATTAGCTTTGTTGAATGAATTTGACTTTCATTTGATTCAAAAAGATTTGATTGAATATGTTTCACTTTCGTTTGATTCAATTACCTTTTTAGAATGCATTTGAGTTTTATTTGATTCAATTAGCTTTGTTAAAAGCATTTGACTTTCATTTGATTCTAAAAGCTTTCTTTGAATGTGTTTGACTCTCATTTGATTCAATTAGCTTTTTAGAATGCATTTAACTTTCATTTGATTCAAAAAGCTTTGTTTGAATGTGTTTGACTTTCATTTGATTCAATTAGCTTTGTAGAATGCATTTGACTTTCATTTAATTCAAGTAGCTTTGTTGAATGTATTTGAATTTCATATCATTCGAAAAACTTTGGTTGAATGTGTTTGAATTCATTTGATTCAATTAGCCTTGTAGATGGCATTTGACTTTCATTTGATTCAATTAGGTTTGTTGAAAGCATTTAACTTTCATTTGATTCAAAAAGCTATGTTTGAATGTGTTTGACTTTCATTTGATTCAATTAGCTTTGTAAAATGTGTTTGACTTTCATTTGATTCAATTAGCTTATTTGAATGCATTTGACTTTCATTTGATTCAAAAAGCTATGTTTGACTTTAATTTGATTCAATTAGCCTTTTAGAATGCATTTGAATTTCATTTGATTCAATTAGCTTTGTTGAATGCATTTGACTTTCATTTGATTAAAAAAGCTTTGTTTGAATGTGTTTGACTTTCATTTGATTCAATTAGCTTTGTAGAATGCATTAGACTTTCATTTGATTCTATTAGCTTTGTTTGAATGTATTTGACTTTCATTTGATTCAATTAGCTTTGTAGAATGCATTTGACTTTTATTTGATTCAATTAGCTTTGTTGAATGCATTAGACTTTCATTTGTTTCAAAAAGCTTTTTTTGAATATGTTTGACTTTCATTTGATTCAATTAGCTTTTTAGAATGCATTTGACTTTTATTTGATTCAATTAGCTTCGTTGAATGCATTTGACTTTCATTTGATTCAAAAAGCTTTGTTTGAATATGTTTGACTTTCATTTGATTCAGTTAGCTTTGTTTGATCGTGTTTAACTTTCTTTTGATTCAATTCGCTTTGTAGAATGCATTTGACTTTCATTTGATTCAATTAGCTTTGTTGAATGTATTTGACTTTCACTTGATTCAAAAAACTTTGATTGAATGTGTTTGACTTTCATTTGATTCACTTAGCTTTGTAGAATGCTTTTGACTTTTATTTGATTCAATTAGCTTTGTAGAATGTATTTAACTTTCATTTGTATCAAAAAGCTTTGTTTGAATGTGTTTGACTTTCATCTGATTCAATTAGCTTCGTAAAATGCATTAGACTTTCGTTTGATTCAATTAGCTTTGTTGGAATGTGTTTGACTTTCATTTGATTCAATTTTTGTAGATTTCATTTGACTTTCATTTGTTTCAATTAGCTTTTTTGAATGCATTTGACTTTCATTTGATTGAAAAAGCTTTGTTTGAATGTGTTTGACTTTCATTTGATTCAATTAGCTTTGTTTGATCGTGTTAAATTTTCTTTTGATTCAATTAGCTTTGAATAATGCATTTGACTTTCATTTGATTCAATTAGCTTTGTTGAATGAATTTGACTTTCATTTGATTCAAAAAGCTTAAATTGAATGTGTTTCACTTTCATTTGATTCAATTACCTTTGTAGAATGCATTTGACTTTTATTTGATTCAATTAGCTTTGTTAAAAGCATTTGACTTTCATTTGATTTAAAAAGCTTTCTTTGAATGTGTTTGACTCTCATTTGATTCAATTAGCTTTTTAGAATGCATTTAACTTTCATTTGGTTCAAAAAGCTTTGTTTGAATATGTTTGACTTTCATTTTATTTATTTAGCTTTGTAGAATGCTTTTGACTTTCATTTAATTCAATTAGCTTTGTTGAATGTATTTGACTTTCATATCATTCGAAAAACTTTGGTTGAATGTGTTTGAATTCATTTGATTCAATTAGCCTTGTAGATTGCATTTGACTTTCATTTGATTCAATTAGCTTTGTTGAAAGCATTTGACTTTCATTTGATTCAAAAAGCTATGTTTGAACGTGTTTGACTTTCATTTGATTCAATTAGCTTTGTAAAATGTGTTTGACTTTCATTTGATTCAATTAGCTTATTTGAATGCATTTGACTTTCATTTGATTCAAAAAGATATGTTTGAATGTGTTTGACTTTCATTTGATTCAATTAGCCTTTTAGAATGCATTTGAATTTCATTTGATTCAATTAGCTTTGTTGAATGCATTTGACTTTCATTTGATTAAAAAAGCTTTGTTTGAATGTGTTTGACTTTCATTTGATTCAATTAGCTTTGTAGAATGCATTTGACTTTCATTTGATTCAATTAGCTTTGTTGCATGCATTTGACATTTATTTGTTTCAAAAAACATTGTTTGAATGTGTTTGACTTTCATTTGATTCAATTAGCATTGTAGAATGCATTAGACTTTCATTTGATTCAATTAGCTTTGTTTGAATGTGTTTGACTTTCATTTAATTCAATTTTTGTAGATTGCATTTGACTTTCATTTGATTCAATTAGCTTTGTTGAGTGCTTTTGACTTTCATTTGAATCCAAAAGCTTTGTTTCTATGTGTTTCACTTTCATTTGATTCAATTAGCTTTGTAGAATGCATTTGACTTTCATTTAATTCAATTAGCTTTGTTGAATGTATTTGACTTTCATATCATTCGAAAAACTTTGGTTGAATGTGTTTGAATTCATTTGATTCAATTAGCCTTATAGATTGCATTTGACTTTCATTTGATTCAATTAGCTTTGTTGAATGCATTTAACTTTAATTTGATTCCAAAAGTTTTGTTTTAATGTGTTTGACTTTCATTTCATTCAATTAGCTTGGTTTGATTGTGTTTAACTTTCATTTGATTCAATTAGCCTTGTGGAATGCATTTGACTTTCATTTTATTCAATTAGCTTTGTTGCATATATTTGACTTTCATACGATTCAAAAAGCTTTGTTTGAATGTGTTTGACTTTCATTTGATTCAATTAGCTTTGTAGAATGCATTTGACTTTCATTTGATTCAATTAGCTTTGTTGCATGCATTTGACTTTCATTTGTTTCAAAAAACTTTGTGTGAATGTGTTTAACTTTCATTTGATTCAATTAGCTTTGTAGAATGCATTAGACTTTCATTTAATTCTATTAGCTTTGTTTGAATGTTTTTGACTTTTATTTGATTCAATTAGCTTTGTAGAATGCATTTGACTTTTATTTGATTCAATTAGCTTTGTTGAATGCATTAGACTTTCATTTGTTTTAAAAAGCTTTTTTTGAATGTGTTTGACTTTCATTTGATTCAATTAGCTTTGTAGAATGCATTTGACTTTCATTTGATTTAATTAGCTTTGTTGAATGCATTTGACTTTCATTTGATTAAAAAAGCTTTGTTTGAATGTGTTTGACTTTCATTTGATTCAATTAGCTTTGTAGAATGCATTAGACTTTCATTTGATTCTATTAGCTTTGTTTGAATGTATTTGACTTTCATTAGATTCAATTAGCTTTGTAGAATGCATTTGACTTTTATTTGATTCAATTAGCTTTGTTGAATGTATTAGACTTTCATTTGTTTCAAAAAGCTTTTTTTTGAATATGTTTGACTTTCATTTGATTCAATTAGCTTTTTAGAATGCATTTGACTTTTATTTGATTCAATTAGCTTCGTTGAATGCATTTGACTTTCATTTGATTCAAAAAGCTTTGTTTGAATATGTTTGACTTTCATTTGATTCAGTTAGCTTTGTTTGATCGTGTTTAACTTTCTTTTGATTCAATTCGCTTTGTAGAATGCATTTGACTTTCATTTGATTCAATTAGCTTTGTTGAATGTATTTGACTTTCACTTGATTCAAAAAACTTTGATTGAATGTGTTTGACTTTCATTTGATTCACTTAGCTTTGTAGAATGCTTTTGACTTTATTTGATTCAATTAGCTTTGTAGAATGTATTTAACTTTCATTTGTATCAAAAAGCTTTGTTTGAATGTGTTTGACTTTCATCTGATTCAATTAGCTTCGTAAAATGCATTAGACTTTCGTTTGATTCAATTAGCTTTGTTGGAATGTGTTTGACTTTCATTTGATTCAATTTTTGTAGATTTCATTTGACTTTCATTTGTTTCAATTAGCTTTTTTGAATGCATTTGACTTTCATTTGATTGAAAAAGCTTTGTTTGAATGTGTTTGACTTTCATTTGATTCAATTAGCTTTGTTTGATCGTGTTAAATTTTCTTTTGATTCAATTAGCTTTGAATAATGCATTTGACTTTCATTTGATTCAATTAGCTTTGTTGAATGAATTTGACTTTCATTTGATTCAAAAAGCTTAAATTGAATGTGTTTCACTTTCATTTGATTCAATTACCTTTGTAGAACGCATTTGACTTTTATTTGATTCAATTAGCTTTGTTAAAAGCATTTGACTTTCATTTGATTTAAAAAGCTTTCTTTGAATGTGTTTGACTCTCATTTGATTCAATTAGCTTTTTAGAATGCATTTAACATTCATTTGGTTCAAAAAGCTTTGTTTGAATATGTTTGACTTTCATTTTATTTATTTAGCTTTGTAGAATGCTTTTGACTTTCATTTAATTCAATTAGCTTTGTTGAATGTATTTGACTTTCATATCATTCGAAAAACTTTGGTTGAATGTGTTTGAATTCATTTGATTCAATTAGCCTTGTAGATTGCATTTGACTTTCATTTGATTCAATTAGCTTTGTTGAAAGCATTTGACTTTCATTTGATTCAAAAAGCTATGTTTGAACGTGTTTGACTTTCATTTGATTCAATTAGCTTTGTAAAATGTGTTTGACTTTCATTTGATTCAATTAGCTTATTTGAATGCATTTGACTTTCATTTGATTCAAAAAGATATGTTTGAATGTGTTTGACTTTCATTTGATTCAATTAGCCTTTTAGAATGCATTTGAATTTCATTTGATTCAATTAGCTTTGTTGAATGCATTTGACTTTCATTTGATTAAAAAAGCTTTGTTTGAATGTGTTTGACTTTCATTTGATTCAATTAGCTTTGTAGAATGCATTTGACTTTCATTTGATTCAATTAGCTTTGTTGCATGCATTTGACATTTATTTGTTTCAAAAAACATTGTTTGAATGTGTTTGACTTTCATTTGATTCAATTAGCATTGTAGAATGCATTAGACTTTCATTTGATTCAATTAGCTTTGTTTGAATGTGTTTGACTTTCATTTAATTCAATTTTTGTAGATTGCATTTGACTTTCATTTGATTCAATTAGCTTTGTTGAGTGCTTTTGACTTTCATTTGAATCCAAAAGCTTTGTTTCTATGTGTTTCACTTTCATTTGATTCAATTAGCTTTGTAGAACGCATTTGACTTTCATTTAATTCAATTAGCTTTGTTGAATGTATTTGACTTTCATATCATTCGAAAAACTTTGGTTGAATGTGTTTGAATTCATTTGATTCAATTAGCCTTATAGATTGCATTTGACTTTCATTTGATTCAATTAGCTTTGTTGAATGCATTTAACTTTAATTTGATTCCAAAAGTTTTGTTTTAATGTGTTTGACTTTCATTTCATTCAATTAGCTTGGTTTGATTGTGTTTAACTTTCATTTGATTCAATTAGCCTTGTGGAATGCATTTGACTTTCATTTTATTCAATTAGCTTTGTTGCATGTATTTGACTTTCATACGATTCAAAAAGCTTTGTTTGAATGTGTTTGACTTTCATTTGATTCAATTAGCTTTGTAGAATGCATTTGACTTTCATTTGATTCAATAAGCTTTGTTGCATGCATTTGACTTTCATTTGTTTCAAAAAACTTTGTGTGAATGTGTTTAACTTTCATTTGATTCAATTAGCTTTGTAGAATGCATTAGACTTTCATTTAATTCTATTAGCTTTGTTTGAATGTGTTTGACTTTTATTTGATTCAATTAGCTTTGTAGAATGCATTTGACTTTTATTTGATTCAATTAGCTTTGTTGAATGCATTAGACTTTCATTTGTTTTAAAAAGCTTTTTTTGAATGTGTTTGACTTTCATTTGATTCAATTAGCTTTGTAGAATGCATTTGACTTTCATTTGATTCAATTAGCTTTGTTGAATGCATTTGACTTTCATTTGATTAAAAAAGCTTTGTTTGAATGTGTTTGACTTTCATTTGATTCAATTAGCTTTGTAGAATGCATTAGACTTTCATTTGATTCTATTAGCTTTGTTTGAATGTATTTGACTTTCATTAGATTCAATTAGCTTTGTAGAATGCATTTGACTTTTATTTGATTCAATTAGCTTTGTTGAATGCATTAGACTTTCATTTGTTTCAAAAAGCTTTTTTTGAATATGTTTGACTTTCATTTGATTCAATTAGCTTTTTAGAATGCATTTGACTTTTATTTGATTCAATTAGCTTCGTTGAATGCATTTGACTTTCATTTGATTCAAAAAGCTTTGTTTGAATATGTTTGACTTTCATTTGATTCAGTTAGCTTTGTTTGATCGTGTTTAACTTTCTTTTGATTCAATTCGCTTTGTAAAATTCATTTGACTTTCATTTGATTCAATTAGCTTTGTTGAATGTATTTGACTTTCACTTGATTCAAAAAACTTTGATTGAATGTGTTTGACTTTCATTTGATTCACTTAGCTTTGTAGAATGCTTTTGACTTTTATTTGATTCAATTAGCTTTGTAGAATGTATTTAACTTTCATTTGTATCAAAAAGCTTTGTTTGAATGTGTTTGACTTTCATCTGATTCAATTAGCTTCGTAAAATGCATTAGACTTTCGTTTGATTCAATTAGCTTTGTTTGAATGTGTTTGACTTTCATTTGATTCAATTTTTGTAGATTTCATTTGACTTTCATTTGATTCAATTAGCTTTGTTGAATGCATTTGACTTTCATTTGATTAAAAAAGCTTTGTTTGAATGTGTTTGACTTTCATTTGATTCAATTAGCTTTGTAGAATGCATTAGACTTTCATTTGATTCTATTAGCTTTGTTTGAATGTATTTGACTTTCATTTGATTCAATTAGCTTTGTAGAATGCATTTGACTTTTATTTGATTCAATTAGCTTTGTTGAATGCATTAGACTTTCATTTGTTTCAAAAAGCTTTTTTTGAATATGTTTGACTTTCATTTGATTCAATTAGCTTTTTAGAATGCATTTGACTTTTATTTGATTCAATTAGCTTCGTTGAATGCATTTGACTTTCATTTGATTCAAAAAGCTTTGTTTGAATATGTTTGACTTTCATTTGATTCAGTTAGCTTTGTTTGATCGTGTTTAACTTTCTTTTGATTCAATTCGCTTTGTAGAATTCATTTGACTTTCATTTGATTCAATTAGCTTTGTTGAATGTATTTGACTTTCACTTGATTCAAAAAACTTTGATTGAATGTGTTTGACTTTCATTTGATTCACTTAGCTTTGTAGAATGCTTTTGACTTTTATTTGATTCAATTAGCTTTGTAGAATGTATTTAACTTTCATTTGTATCAAAAAGCTTTGTTTGAATGTGTTTGACTTTCATCTAATTCAATTAGCTTCGTAAAATGCATTAGACTTTTGTTTGATTCAATTAGCTTTGTTTGAATGTGTTTGACTTTCATTTGATTCAATTTTTGTAGATTTCATTTGACTTTCATTTGTTTCAATTAGCTTTTTTGAATGCATTTGACCTTCATTTGATTGAAAAAGCTTTGTTTGAATGTGTTTGACTTTCATTTGATTCAATTAGCTTTGTTTGATCGTGTTAAATTTTCTTTTGATTCAATTAGCTTTGAATAATGCATTTGACTTTCATTTGATTCAATTAGCTTTGTTGAATGAATTTGACTTTCATTTGATTCAAAAAGCTTAAATTGAATGTGTTTCACTTTCATTTGATTCAATTACCTTTGTAGAATGCATTTGACTTTTATTTGATTCAATTAGCTTTGTTAAAAGCATTTGACTTTCATTTGATTTAAAAAGCTTTCTTTGAATGTGTTTGACTCTCATTTGATTCAATTAGCTTTTTAGAATGCATTTAACTTTCATTTGGTTCAAAAAGCTTTGTTTGAATATATTTGACTTTCATTTTATTTATTTAGCTTTGTAGAATGCTTTTGACTTTCATTTAATTCAATTAGCTTTGTTGAATGTATTTGACTTTCATATCATTCGAAAAACTTTGGTTGAATGTGTTTGAATTCATTTGATTCAATTAGCCTTGTAGATTGCATTTGACTTTCATTTGATTCAATTAGCTTTGTTGAAAGCATTTGACTTTCATTTGATTCAAAAAGCTATGTTTGAACGTGTTTGACTTTCATTTGATTCAATTAGCTTTGTAAAATGTGTTTGACTTTCATTTGATTCAATTAGCTTATTTGAATGCATTTGACTTTCATTTGATTCAAAAAGATATGTTTGAATGTGTTTGACTTTCATTTGATTCAATTAGCCTTTTAGAATGCATTTGAATTTCATTTGATTCAATTAGCTTTGTTGAATGCATTTGACTTTCATTTGATTAAAAAAGCTTTGTTTGAATGTGTTTGACTTTCATTTGATTCAATTAGCTTTGTAGAATGCATTTGACTTTCATTTGATTCAATTAGCTTTGTTGCATGCATTTGACATTTATTTGTTTCAAAAAACATTGTTTGAATGTGTTTGACTTTCATTTGATTCAATTAGCATTGTAGAATGCATTAGACTTTCATTTGATTCAATTAGCTTTGTTTGAATGTGTTTGACTTTCATTTAATTCAATTTTTGTAGATTGCATTTGACTTTCATTTGATTCAATTAGCTTTGTTGAGTGCTTTTGACTTTCATTTGAATCCAAAAGCTTTGTTTCTATGTGTTTCACTTTCATTTGATTCAATTAGCTTTGTAGAATGCATTTGACTTTCATTTAATTCAATTAGCTTTGTTGAATGTATTTGACTTTCATATCATTCGAAAAACTTTGGTTGAATGTGTTTGAATTCATTTGATTCAATTAGCCTTATAGATTGCATTTGACTTTCATTTGATTCAATTAGCTTTGTTGAATGCATTTAACTTTAATTTGATTCCAAAAGTTTTGTTTTAATGTGTTTGACTTTCATTTCATTCAATTAGCTTGGTTTGATTGTGTTTAACTTTCATTTGATTCAATTAGCCTTGTGGAATGCATTTGACTTTCATTTTATTCAATTAGCTTTGTTGCATGTATTTGACTTTCATACGATTCAAAAAGCTTTGTTTGAATGTGTTTGACTTTCATTTGATTCAATTAGCTTTGTAGAATGCATTTGACTTTCATTTGATTCAATTAGCTTTGTTGCATGCATTTGACTTTCATTTGTTTCAAAAAACTTTGTGTGAATGTGTTTAACTTTCATTTGATTCAATTAGCTTTGTAGAATGCATTAGACTTTCATTTAATTCTATTAGCTTTGTTTGAATGTGTTTGACTTTTATTTGATTCAATTAGCTTTGTAGAATGCATTTGACTTTTATTTGATTCAATTAGCTTTGTTGAATGCATTAGACTTTCATTTGTTTTAAAAAGCTTTTTTTGAATGTGTTTGACTTTCATTTGATTCAATTAGCTTTGTAGAATGCATTTGACTTTCATTTGATTCAATTAGCTTTGTTGAATGCATTTGACTTTCATTTGATTAAAAAAGCTTTGTTTGAATGTGTTTGACTTTCATTTGATTCAATTAGCTTTGTAGAATGCATTAGACTTTCATTTGATTCTATTAGCTTTGTTTGAATGTATTTGACTTTCATTAGATTCAATTAGCTTTGTAGAATGCATTTGACTTTTATTTGATTCAATTAGCTTTGTTGAATGCATTAGACTTTCATTTGTTTCAAAAAGCTTTTTTTGAATATGTTTGACTTTCATTTGATTCAATTAGCTTTTTAGAATGCATTTGACTTTTATTTGATTCAATTAGCTTCGTTGAATGCATTTGACTTTCATTTGATTCAAAAAGCTTTGTTTGAATATGTTTGACTTTCATTTGATTCAGTTAGCTTTGTTTGATCGTGTTTAACTTTCTTTTGATTCAATTCGCTTTGTAAAATTCATTTGACTTTCATTTGATTCAATTAGCTTTGTTGAATGTATTTGACTTTCACTTGATTCAAAAAACTTTGATTGAATGTGTTTGACTTTCATTTGATTCACTTAGCTTTGTAGAATGCTTTTGACTTTTATTTGATTCAATTAGCTTTGTAGAATGTATTTAACTTTCATTTGTATCAAAAAGCTTTGTTTGAATGTGTTTGACTTTCATCTGATTCAATTAGCTTCGTAAAATGCATTAGACTTTCGTTTGATTCAATTAGCTTTGTTTGAATGTGTTTGACTTTCATTTGATTCAATTTTTGTAGATTTCATTTGACTTTCATTTGATTCAATTAGCTTTGTTGAATGCATTTGACTTTCATTTGATTAAAAAAGCTTTGTTTGAATGTGTTTGACTTTCATTTGATTCAATTAGCTTTGTAGAATGCATTAGACTTTCATTTGATTCTATTAGCTTTGTTTGAATGTATTTGACTTTCATTTGATTCAATTAGCTTTGTAGAATGCATTTGACTTTTATTTGATTCAATTAGCTTTGTTGAATGCATTAGACTTTCATTTGTTTCAAAAAGCTTTTTTTTTGAAATATGTTTGACTTTCATTTGATTCAATTAGCTTTTTAGAATGCATTTGACTTTTATTTGATTCAATTAGCTTCGTTGAATGCATTTGACTTTCATTTGATTCAAAAAGCTTTGTTTGAATATGTTTGACTTTCATTTGATTCAGTTAGCTTTGTTTGATCGTGTTTAACTTTCTTTTGATTCAATTCGCTTTGTAGAATTCATTTGACTTTCATTTGATTCAATTAGCTTTGTTGAATGTATTTGACTTTCACTTGATTCAAAAAACTTTGATTGAATGTGTTTGACTTTCATTTGATTCACTTAGCTTTGTAGAATGCTTTTGACTTTTATTTGATTCAATTAGCTATGTAGAATGTATTTCACTTTCATTTGTATCAAAAAGCTTTGTTTGAATGTGTTTGACTTTCATCTAATTCAATTAGCTTCGTAAAATGCATTAGACTTTTGTTTGATTCAATTAGCTTTGTTTGAATGTGTTTGACTTTCATTTGATTCAATTTTTGTAGATTTCATTTGACTTTCATTTGTTTCAATTAGCTTTTTTGAATGCATTTGACCTTCATTTGATTGAAAAAGCTTTGTTTGAATGTGTTTGACTTTCATTTGATTCAATTAGCTTTGTTTGATCGTGTTAAATTTTCTTTTGATTCAATTAGCTTTGAATAATGCATTTGACTTTCATTTGATTCAATTAGCTTTGTTGAATGAATTTGACTTTCATTTGATTCAAAAAAGCTTAAATTGAATGTGTTTCACTTTCATTTGATTCAATTACCTTTGTAGAATGCATTTGACTTTTATTTGATTCAATTAGCTTTGTTAAAAGCATTTGACTTTCATTTGATTTAAAAAAGCTTTCTTTGAATGTGTTTGACTCTCATTTGATTCAATTAGCTTTTTAGAATGCATTTAACTTTCATTTGGTTCAAAAAGCTTTGTTTGAATATATTTGACTTTCATTTTATTTATTTAGCTTTGTAGAATGCTTTTGACTTTCATTTAATTCAATTAGCTTTGTTGAATGTATTTGACTTTCATATCATTCGAAAAACTTTGGTTGAATGTGTTTGAATTCATTTGATTTAATTAGCCTTGTAGATTGCATTTGACTTTCATTTGATTCAATTAGCTTTGTTGAAAGCATTTGACTTTCATTTGATTCAAAAAGCTATGTTTGAACGTGTTTGACTTTCATTTGATTCAATTAGCTTTGTAAAATGTGTTTGACTTTCATTTGATTCAATTAGCTTATTTGAATGCATTTGACTTTCATTTGATTCAAAAAGCTATGTTTGAATGTGTTTGACTTTCATTTGATTCAATTAGCCTTTTAGAATGCATTTGAATTTCATTTGATTCAATTAGCTTTGTTGAATGCATTTGACTTTCATTTGATTAAAAAAGCTTTGTTTGAATGTGTTTGACTTTCATTTGATTCAATTAGCTTTGTAGAATGCATTTGACTTTCATTTGATTCAATTAGCTTTGTTGCATGCATTTGACATTTATTTGTTTCAAAAAACTTTGTTTGAATGTGTTTGACTTTCATTTGATTCAATTAGCTTTTTAGAATGCATTAGACTTTCATTTGATTCAATTAGCTTTGTTTGAATGTGTTTGACTTTCATTTAATTCAATTTTTGTAGATTGCATTTGACTTTCATTTGATTCAATTAGCTTTGTTGAGTGCTTTTGACTTTCATTTGAATTCAAAAGCTTTGTTTCTATGTGTTTCACTTTCATTTGATTCAATTAGCTTTGTAGAATGCATTTGACTTTCATTTAATTCAATTAGCTTTGTTTAATGTATTTGACTTTCATATCATTCGAAAAACTTTGGTTGAATGTGTTTGAATTCATTTGATTCAATTAGCCTTATAGATTGCATTTGACTTTCATTTGATTAAATTAGCTTTGTTGAATGCATTTAACTTTAATTTGACTCCAAAAGTTTTGTTTTAATGTGTTTGACTTTCATTTCATTCAATTAGCTTGGTTTGATTGTGTTTAACTTTCATTTGATTCAATTAGCCTTGTGGAATGCATTTGACTTTCATTTTATTCAATTAGCTTTGTTGCATGTATTTGACTTTCATACGATTCAAAAAGCTTTGTTTGAATGTGTTTGACTTTCATTTGATTCAATTAGCTTTGTAGAATGCATTTGACTTTCATTTGATTCAATTAGCTTTGTTGCATGCATTTGACTTTCATTTGTTTCAAAAAACTTTGTGTGAATGTGTTTGACTTTCATTTGATTCAATTAGCTTTGTAGAATGCATTAGACTTTCATTTGATTCTATTAGCTTTGTTTGAATGTGTTTGACTTTTATTTGATTCAATTAGCTTTGTAGAATGCATTTGACTTTTATTTGATTCAATTAGCTTTGTTGAATGCATTAGACTTTCATTTGTTTTAAAAAGCTTTTTTTGAATGTGTTTGACTTTCATTTGATTCAATTAGCTTTGTAGAATGCATTTGACTTTCATTTGATTCAATTAGCTTTGTTGAATGCATTTGACTTTCATTTGATTAAAAAAGCTTTGTTTGAATGTGTTTGACTTTCATTTGATTCAATTAGCTTTGTAGAATGCATTTGACTTTCATTTGATTCAATTAGCTTTGTTGCATGCATTTGACATTTATTTGTTTCAACAAACTTTGTTTGAATGTGTTTGACTTTCATTTGATTCAATTAGCTTTGTAGAATGCATTAGACTTTCATTTGATTCAATTAGCTTTGTTTGAATATGTTTGACTTTCATTTAATTCAATTTTTGTAGATTGCATTTGACTTTCATTTGTTTCAATTAGCTTTGTTGAGTGCTTTTGACTTTCATTTGATTTTAAAAAGCTTTGTTTCTATGTGTTTCACTTTCATTTGATTCAATTAGCTTTGTAGAATGCATTTGACTTTCATTTAATTCAATTAGCTTTGTTGAATGTATTTGACTTTTCATATCATTCGAAAACTTTGGTTGAATGTGTTTGAATTCATTTGTTAATTAGCCTTGTAGATTGCATTTGACTTTGATTTGATTCAATTAGCTTTGTTGAAGATTGCTTTCATTTGATTCAAAAAGCTATTGTTTGAATGTGTTTGACTTTCATTTGATTCAATTAGCTTTGTAATAATGTGTTTTGACTTTCATTTGATTCAATTAGCTTATTTGAATGCATTTGACTTTCATTTGATTCAAAAAGCTTTTATGTTTTGAATGTGTTTGACTTTCATTTGATTCAATTAGCTTTGT